>NW_015164282.1:180934-185572 GCF_001447785.1 Gekko japonicus
CACCCCTGGGTCCCATTGGCGGGTTTGAATCTCCCGCCACAGTCCCATTGGTTCCCCCAGTGGAGGGACTAGGATCCTAGTCCCCATTGTTGTCCTGGGCTGAAGCTCAGGCGTGTGTGCTGACCTCCGGTGGCGGTCAGCGGACACAACAATGATGCTGTGTCAGTTCTGAAGCTTTTGGTGGGTACAGACATAGGCGTAGGTAATTCAAATATAACCCCTCCTAAGCCCCATGTACATGTCACATTCACACCGCTTTGCTCCAGCGTCTCAAATCCCCTTTTCACATGGGAAATATATGAGCCCACTATCTCCTGAGCAAGCTGGCACTGGAAGATTCAAGGACATTCCTCTGTGAACCAGAGAAAGGCTTCTTCTTCTTAAGAGTTACGCTTCTACGATAGTGCAGTCACACACTCCACACTCACACCCTCACCTAAGGAATTCTGCTCTCCCAGCCTCTATGGAAAACTGAGCGAAGCAAGAGCGAGGCAAGGTTTGACAGGCACGTAGGCATGTTTGTCGGTCAGTAGGTATCCCTAGAGTCAGATTCGACTGGCTTTCGAGCAAGGGAAACCTTTACCTTTACTAGGTTTCCAGTATAAGGTGGTATCTATGCATCCATTGTATACTTTTACAGTAGTGTTCTGAAAATTATTTCTTGTATGGATTGGTCCATTGTCAGATTGATGGTGTAGGGGGGAAAATGCTGTTAACTTACCTCCACACCTAAGAAAAGATGCCCTTACAAACTTAATTAGCTTGTTATTTAGTTTTGTTTTTGCATAACTTTTACATGTAAACTTGCTGTTCAGCCTGTCTATAAGTCTGAACTCTAAATTCCATTCCCGTGTATCTGAAGAAGTGTGCGTGGCACATGGAAGCTCACACCTTGAATAAACCTTTGTTGGTCTTAAAGGTGCCTGACTGGACTCTGAATTTGTTCGTCTGGAGAGCAATGGTCATGCCAGAAGAACTCCAGCCCCCAACTTGAGGTGAATGAGGATCATGGCTCCGGTTTCGCCCCAGAATTCCCACTCCCCCACCCCCCAAAAAAAACAATTGGGAAGGTTTACAAAATGCAAACTGTTCCTTGTTTGTAAACAGAGGTTTTGAACCACAGCAAAATTGTCAATCTTCTAAACTCACTTGTAGCAAATAAGAGATCACATCCCAGTTCAGATATCACAATATGCACTTTGTACACAGAGGAAAGGTCAGTGTTGCCACTTGATATTGTGTGACTTGAGTCTAGTCTTAATCAACTACGCTGCTTCGGAAGCAGATTCTCCCCCTCCCGGCATTTGCAGAGCCCAAATGTCATCCCCAGTCACAGCCAGCCCTAACATGAGGCAGTGCGAGGCCTCAGACAGCAGAAGCGGGACGCCACTGCAGCCAAGCAAACGGCTGACCCTGCCATATTGCATATTAATATTTTTGTTTACCAAGGAGTGGGGAGGGGGGGAGACTTTATTTCCTTTCTTTTATTTTCTTTTTTTTGGGGGGGCAGGGGTAGGTCGCTCATTGAAACATCCTGTCCCTGTTAGAACTCACCAGATTTGGGGTAGGTGGATATCAAAATATCATCAGGTCTGCTCTGGAAATTGTCGATCCTGTCCCAGTCAAAGGAGAAAGCACAGACCATAGGAACACCACGAACCATCTGCCAGTCTTGCCGAAGGTATGGATCTGGGGGTGTCATCTTGAAGAAAATATCAGGCAGTACACATGAGATTGAGACCATCTGCAGGGATTTCAACTGGTTTCTCAAAGATTTCCCCAAATACAAGGAAAAGAGTTCAGGGTTTGTTTTTACAGAAATAACTGAATAGGATCCCATTCCTTGGTTTGATTTGTCTGCATTCCAAAAGGTATTTACCAAAATATAATTATTAAAATCATGCCAGTATAAGAATGCAGCAAAGAGACCACTGTAAAAAAGGAGGAAAGAGCCAGAGTCCAGCAGCACCCTGAAGACTGAGAAGGCCCCCCCCCCCGTGACTCACGGAAGCTCCTCCCCGGCCACAAGTGTCGTTAGTCTTGAAGGCGCTCCTGGACTCTGGCTCTTTTCTACTTCTACAGACAGACTGACACGGCAGCCACCCATCTGGATCTATCTCTGTGAAAAAATTAACCTTTTCTTTGCTTTCTGGCTATAGAGGCCAGGGTCTCTCTACCTTTACTTCCCTAGCGTTCCTCCTACCAAAACCAAGGAGTCATTTTACATTTCATAGTTTTAAAAGGCTATTCTTGCCCCCCAATATCCTCCACGTTTCTTTAAAATCTAGGGTATCACGTAGGAATGCATCCCCCCCCCCCAGAAGCCCACTACTTGTTCTCAATCAGCAATGGCATTATGCCAATAGGATAGTTTTACTGCTCTTGCTAAAGGCAGAGGAGAAACTTCCCAGTGGGCTGGCAGACAAGAGCCAACCCAAAGTGCCCCCGGGGGTGCCTTTGCATGGAGCCTTCAGTGGCAGCAGAGATCAGCGTCCGTCCGCTAACTGCCTCCCCTCCCAGGGCCACCGGTTGGCAGGAGGCGGCAGGCGGCAGGCGGCAAGCCAGCAGCCGTCGATGCTACTGCTGAGCAGAGTGGCTTGAGGACAAACCTGCTTGGCTTCCCAGTCTGCCACGCTGGCTCAGAGGCTGGACGTCAGTCAACTGACTCATCAAGTACTAGAAAAAAACTTGAGTCCAGTCAGGCACCTTTAAGACCAACAAAGTTTAATTCTGGGCATAACCTTCTGTGTGCATATCTGGATCTGATTTATACCCCGCCTGCTTTGCGGGGAGGGCGGGGTATAAATTTGATTATAAATAAATTAAATAAATAAAGTATGCCTGCACACGAAAGCTTAAACCCAGAATGAAACTTTGTTGGTCTTAAAGGTGCCCCTGGACTCAAGCTTTGTTCTATTGCTTCATGCCAACACGGCAACCCACCTGAATGATCAAATATTGTTCCGTTTTCTGGCGTGGACATTGGTAGTATTTGGAACAGGAAATTCAGTTTTGGCAGTATATTCATTTTTATTGTGGAGATTTTCCCCAACCATGATAATTTTAGCTTAGACCATTTTGCCGAGTCTCCTTGCATCTCTGCCCACGTAGTTTTGTAACAGTTTTTGGTGTGGTTTCACATCCTATAATTCTCTTAACAATATCCTCCTCCTGTTGTGTCAAAAACTCTGATGGACTGTCAGAAACAAATAAATGCATTTATTTGGAATGGAAAAAACCAAGAATGAAATTCAGAGTGCTGCAGGACAGGTAAAAAAAGAGGAGGACTGGCAGTTCCCAATCTCAAGCTATTTTATCAAGCTGCCAAACTAGTCTGGATCACAGAATGGATTAAAAACCCAAATGAAAGACTAATGAAACTAGAAGCTGCAGGGCTAGAGAACGGGACTGCAAATTTTCACAATCCAAAGAAGGTTAACTTCGAAAAACAAAGGACAAGACAAAAACCATATAATTAGAGACAGTTTACTTCAAACTTGGGAGCCTTTAAGAAAAAGAATCAGCCCCACGATATCCCCTATTATGTCACCAACACATGCATACTAGAATAAACATGAGAGAGAGAGAAAATGATCAAAAGCTGAAATAAGATCTTGGCAAAAGATTCAAGAAGAAGGGAAGAAGATACAATGGTTAGTCTCCCTTCAATTAACTTGTAGATTTAAGAAAGATCTTCTCACAGAAAGACACGGAAGAAGAGACTTGACTGAGTTTGAAAAGATCATCATGCAACACAATGATCATGTGCTAGGACAGTTCTATAAATTATGACCTCAATATGGTACAGAGGAGAAAAAAGAAAAAAAATATCGTTCAGTTGATTACCATATTGCCAAATACTCCATGAAAACAAGTGGAGCCGACCTTTTGAATGGGGTCAGCTGGTGGCAGTGGCAAAAGTGAGGGCTGTTTATTTCAAAAACAGGGACACGTGTGTGCTTGTGACTCCGTCCTATTTCAGGGAGCACATTCCAAAAGGGCCCATCGAACCACAAGACCATTACTGCACCCTCAGCTCATGGAGGCGTGGGGGGGGGATAGCCAGGTGGCATTAGGCTGCCTCCCTCGCGATGGAATTGGGGGTGGGGAGACCAAGGCCAGGTAGGGGCCAGCGTCTGCCCCATTGGCCTGTGGGTGCTGCTCCATCTTGCCCTCCGAGGCGTCTGGGAATCAGTGGCCACCCAGAACTCCACCTGGCAACATACCAATCTCACACCTGTCTCAGTCCTCAGAGGGGGGTCTTCTCTCCCCCCTTCTCCCTCTTTTCACTGGTACCACCTGGCCCCGGCAGGAATTACGTGCCGAGAGGATCAGGGCTCCCTGCTCCCCTTCTCTGCATCGACAGTCTAAGACCCTCCTCCTGCCAATGTCTCCCACGACCCAGCATCTGGTTACCATGAGGAAATATTACTGCAGTTGTGCCCCACTGGGGGATTTGGGTGACATTGGTGGTTTAAGTTGCAATGTGAACCTTAAGGGAGTTATGGGATGGTTGTGAATGGTTGTGTGAGTGTATATGAGTATGGTTGTAGATCACTGAAATGATTGCATCTTTAATTTCGTTGTACTATGTACAATGACAATAAAGTATATTATTATTATTATTATTATTATTAT
>NW_015164282.1:185590-195094 GCF_001447785.1 Gekko japonicus
TTGCAGCTTGCCAACTGACTACCCCCACACACACACGCACACACTTCTCCTGGCACTAGGATTTCCCCATCTTTCCAGCTGCTTTGTTCTGCTTTAGGTAGGAAAGCTGCAGGAGGCTGAGGCTGCGATCACATGCACAATTAGCCCCAACACAGGCGCAAATGCCGGGTGGGTTTAAAGGGCGCAATCAGACAACAACATCTGGGAAGCGCCCCACAGCCATCAGCAACCCGTTCTGCTCTGCCAAAGAAGCGGAATTAAAAGACACTGGGGAAAATCTGGTAGCAAATGGGTTGCTACGGGCCACAGACGGATTTCCCCGTCTGATCGCTCCAGCGTGTTCTCATGGCGTCGGGATGGTCTGATCAGGCCATCCCGACTCCGTGCCATTGTTTTTTTCCCCTTCTCAGTATGCACATCATCACAAACTCCATAGGGAGCCCCCCAGTGCAGATATGCAATTCATCGATCCCTTGGTTAAAGGCATCAGAAACAAACAGCCCAAAAAAAAAAAAAGACTCACCTGCAGTTGCCTTTGAACACAGACTGACAGACTGCGCCTGCAGCTTCCAAGGACTGTGGGATCGCACAACTGCAGATCAAATTCCTCTGGAGGAAATAGCCTCGGTCCCCCCGTTTTTTCTGGCGCGTGTGAATCTTTTTACCCATGCAGAGAAAAGCTGCTTGAACCATGATTTTCCATGGAACAAATCCCAGGTGGGAACAGGGTTAACTAACCACCTTCCCCTTGTAGCTCTTTGACTACATGCAAGTCAAAATAACACATCTCCTGCACACACGCTCACAGATTCCATGGGCTCTCGGCCAGGAGCTTAGCCCTCCTATTGGTGTGGGCTAGGGTCTGCTTGGCCCATTGTTCCTGAGAGCAAAGCTCGGTTGCTGCGCATGACCACATGGCGACCTAGCCACGCATGTGGTCGGAGATAGATACATTACACCCCTCCACCCTTGGTCCAAAAGACACACACACACAAAGTCCTGCAAATAGGAGGGTGCTTTATTTATTTATTTATTTATTTATTTATACATTCAACTTGATATCCCGCTCGAACCCCTTGTCTAGGGGTCTCTGAGCGGCTTACAGATTTTTGGTGCTAATCGCCATTTTTCCTTAACTAGGGCCACAGTATATATACTGGGATGGGACGCCCTACCTGCACCCCTATGGTGGTAGTTGTTGTTGTTGTTGTAGTTGTTGCTCTCGTTGGCTCGGCTCGGCTCAGGTCTCTGGACTGGCGGGCGTTCTTCTTTTCCCGGCTCTTCTTTTCGGTAGTGGCGGTCTTCATTCTAAGGCGCGCGGCTCCGCCTGCTTCCGGCCCAGCAACGTCCTTTCCGGCTCCACTTGAGCCGGTGCTCAGCGTCGTCACACGCCACCTTTTTTCTTAACAGCAGCACTCGATGTATTCTCCCTCGGCCACCAGGGATCGCTCGACCGCTCGACTGCGCTCCTCCGATTGCACCCGCCTGCTGCCGCAATGCCACGCCGCCACACCGTCCACACCGAGTCAATGCTGCTGCCGTCATCGCCGCCGCCGTCTTCAACTATCCACACAGGGTGCCCCCCACCCCTCTAAGGGTGGGTACCCATTTATCTACTTGCAATTAGGTTGCTTTCGTAACTGCTGGGTAGGCGGGAGCTGGGACGAAGGTCGAGAGCTCACCTCGACCACGGTGGCACTCGAACAGCCATAGCGGCTGTTCGGATGATGTTACAGAGCAGGCGTTTAACTGCCTGCGCCACCGCTCCCTTTACATGTTGAGCGTTGAGTGTCGAGGTGCGGGAACCAGGGGAGAAGGTGACACCATTGCACTCGGCTGAGAGCTGGTCGGTGTTGAAAGCTGTGGTGTGGGTAGTGCTGCTTCTCGGGGCACGGCCGTGCTGTCTGCAAGAGGATTGAAGGAAGATAGGCCAGGCGCCTCCTCAGGCCGGGCCAGGGCGTCCGGCAGTTGAGGTGGAGCTGCAGCTTCCAGGGTGTCGAGGTCCTTGAGGTCCTCCGGGTCATATGGCAGAACCCGCCGCCGCAGCTGGTCAATGCGACAATGTAGTATCTGTCCGTCCTTGCTAGAGACCTCATACAATCTGGGTCCCCAGACTCTCACCACCTGGGCCGGGATCCATGGTGGCCCTCACACATAGTTCCAGGCATAGACTGAGTCCTCGGGGAAAAACCCTCGGGCCGCCTCGGGTGACTCCGTGGCTGGTTCTTCTTCTGGGGCTTGATCGGGATAAAGGCTATCCAGCCTGGTCATCAGGCGCCGGCCCAAGAGGAGCTCCGCTGAGCTGTGTCCCGTCGCAGTGTGGAGTGTCATTCTCTGGCCAAAAAGGAATGCTGCCAACTTGTAGTTCCAGTCCTTACTATCCAAGCGGCGGAGCGCATCCTTGGTTGTCCAAACCATGCGTTCAGCTTGGCCGTTGGTTGCTGGGTGGAACAGGGCCAATCTGACATGGCAAATTCCATAGAAGCGGGTGAAGTCCTGGAATTCGCTAGAGGTGAATGCCGTGCCATTGTCGGTGACCAGGGTGTCGGGAATACCCTGGGCACTGAAGATGTGCCACATGGCCCAGATGGCTGCTCTTGAGGACGTGGATGGTACCGGAACGACCTTGAGCCACTTGCTGTG
This sequence comes from Gekko japonicus, assembly GCF_001447785.1. NCBI lineage: Eukaryota > Metazoa > Chordata > Lepidosauria > Squamata > Gekkonidae > Gekko > Gekko japonicus. The sequence continues at coordinate 188,234 of NW_015164282.1, forward strand.
CACGTCCACGAGTATAAAAAATAGTTGACAATGGAATGGCCCCGCGAAGTCCAAGTGAAGCCGAGACCAGGGCTTGTGTGAGGACTCCCAGGCCCTAGCGGGAACCCGGGAAATCTCAGGTCGGGATTCTTGGCAGGGCAGACATCTCTTAACCCCGTCCTCAAAGTCCCGATCCAGCCCTGGCTACCAGACGTAACTTCTGGCCAAGGCTTTCATCCAGACCACCCCTGGATGCGTCCCGTGGAGCGCTGTGAGAACCCTTAAAGGGGTTGGGATTACCACCCTGCCGCCCCACATCAAGCAGCCTTTGTGAGCCGACAGCTCGTCCTTGTGGGATGCAAACGCCGTAAAGTCCACCCCACCCCCCGGGGCCATAGGCCACCCTCTTCTCACCCAGTGGCAAAGGACTGGGTCTTTAGCTGTGCAGTGTGCCACTTCTCAAACGTCCACCGGTTGATCGGAAAGAGCCTCCAGAAGCATGACCTGATGAGCTGGTATTGGGTCCGGATCTGTAGACGGCAGCGGAAGATGTCTCAAAGCGTCAGTATGCCCCATCGCTTTCCCGGGCCAATGGACAAGCACATATGAGTATCCTGCCAAAAAAAAAGACCACCGGAGCACCCAGGGCGATGTCATCTGCGGGGTTTGGTGGTCGGGGGCCAGTAGGCCGAGGAGCGGTTTATGGTCCGTCAGGATCATGAATGGCTGACCATACAGGTAATGGTGACATTTCCTCACCCCCGCCACTATAGCAAGCACCTCCTTGTCAGTCTGCACACAGTTACACTCCACAGATGACAAGGTGCGAGAATAATAAGCTCCCGTCCATCCGGTAACTGGTGGCCAAGGACCACCCCAACCCCGTAAGGAGAGGCATCGCATGCAAGGACCACCAGCAAAGCTTCATTGAAATGAGAGAGGACCAAGTTAGAAACCAGGAGGCCCTTCATGGCCTAGAAAACGGCGGCATGCATTGGCCCCCAGACCCAAGGGGCGTTCTTGTCCAGCAGGAGGTGTAGGGGTTCCGCCACGGCTACCTTCAGGGGCAGGAATGAATGATAAAAATTTAACAGGCCCAGGAAAGCCTGTAACTCTGTCTTGGACGTGGGTGGGGGAGCCAGCATGATGGCCTTGGTCTTTTCGTCCGTGGGATAGATACCCTGGGTGTCCACGGCAAACCCCAAGAACTCCACCTTGGGAACCCCAAGCAGGCATTTTTCACACTTGACCTTCAGGCTGGCCGTGTCGAAACGCTGGAGCACAGTCCACAGCTGGGCGGCGAAGGTCAGGGCGTCCGGGGCCGCAATGAGCACGTCGTCTAGAAACGGCTGCACTTCTGGGATCCCTTTTAACAAATTGTCCATAAAAGATTGAAAGATGCCCGCCGCGACCGATGCCCCAAACTGGAGGCGATGAACTTTAAAAGCCCCCTTGTGTGTGGCAATCGTTCCAGCCTCTGCAGTTTCGGCATCCACAGGGAGTTGCTGGTATGTCTGAGCCAGATCTAACTTTCTGAAAACCCAGCCCCCCACCAGAACTGTGAGCATGTGGCTGACCACTGGTACTGGGTACGCGTGGTCCTGGAGTGCCTTGTTTAATGTGCACTTATAGTCTGTGCAAATGCGCACTTCCCCGTTGGGTTTAACCGGGGTTACTATCGGGGTCTCCCACCAGGCAGAAGTGACTGGCTCCAGCACTCCTTGTTCCACCAACCGATCAAGCTCCACCTCGATCCTCTGCCGCATAGCAATAGGGGGGTGTCTGGCCTTAACCCGGATGGGGCGGATAGCCTGGTCAAGGTCGAGGGAGATGGGGCCCCCGGGGAATCGACCGAGTGTGCCATCAAAAACCCTGGGGAACTCATTGCACACAGCTGTAAAGTCCTCAGCCCAGAGCTGATTCACCCCCATGATAGTCGATCTCAGGGGCCCGAACCATGAAAGTCCCAGCAGACTGGAGAGCCTCCCCACCAAACCACCAGCAAGTCCAATTGTCCACGGAAGTCCTGAAACTGCACCGTAAACTTGCCCCAGCCCCGAACTGCCTCCCGGAGCACCTTATCTAGGTCCAGGTTGTCCTGTCTGACCAGTTTCCTCCGAAGCTTGGGTTCCCAGAGACCCAAGAGGAACTGGTTTAGGAAGGCGTCCACCAGGTCGGGAAACAAGCACCTGGTGGCCACCCGCCAGAGCCCGGCCAAGAACTCATAAGCCGGCTCATCTGGCCCCTGGACCCGCACAAAGAAGTCCATGCACTCAGCAAACTTTGTGGGCTTTGGTGAAAGATGGCCGGACAGTGCTTTCACCAGCACCACATAGGACTCGCCCTTTGTCTGCTTAGGCGCAAGTAGGTCCTTGAGCAGCAAGACGGTGTCTATGCCACAGGACCGGAGGAGGTGGGCCTTCTTCTTACCCGAGTCTACGATGTCATGGCAGTCGAATTAGCTCTCCAGGATCTCGAGCCAGGTCTCCCACCGAGCGGGGCGGGAGATGTCGAAGGCGGCAATGCTTTCCTGGAATGTAGCCATCATACTGCTTCCACGTGGTGGGGGTAGCTCAGGAACAGAGGCAGCGGTGGCTGGAGCGAGGCGTGAAGCTGCTGCTCTCGGGGTCAGCAGGGCGAGGTATGGAGTGAGGAGCGGTGCGGTGAGCGGCTACCAGAGAACCAGGACACAATGCGGAGCGGCATGCGGCGGTCTCAGTGCTGGGGCTCGATGCGATGCTCGAATATTAGTCCGGGTCGTTGTTTATGGGAGTTAGAATCCCATCATTGTCGCCAGTAAAAAGTACTGAGACTTACTAGAGATTTCAGCTCTCATACTTTATTTCAGCTCAGAACAAGACAACCTTAACCGGCTCGCAGGCCGGTTTATATGTGCAACAATCCCACACTCAAAAAACACCCACACACAAGCGATTGGTCATTATAGTGGCCGAGAGTTCCATGGGCTCTCGGCCGGGAGCCTAGCCCTCCTATTGGTGCGGGCTAGGATCCACTTGGCCCATTGTTCCTGAGAGCGAAGCTTGGCCGCTCCGCATGACCACGTGGTGACCTAGCCACGCATGTGGTCGGAGATGGATACATTACAAGTTTCTTCTGTCAATGTATATTGCACACTGGTTTCTGAATTGGGGTGTTAAGAAAATTTGCCATAATATTTTCCTGGTACTATTATTTTATGAATTATTATTGTACTATTATTTTATTAATTATTATTTTACCATTATTTTATGAATTTATGAAACACATTACTGCATGTGTACCCACAGTAGCAGCTGGACCAACATTTTAAAAATCAGTCCCAACACAAACTGGGGACAATGTTTCACTGAAGCAGGCAACAGAAACAGGTGCAAGGAAGATTTTGGGACGTACACCAAAGAGGGGGTGACTTGTGTACGCAGCACACACACACGGCACTTGTCTGTTCCCCCCCTTCTACATCCAGCACCCCCTGCCGGCCAAGAACATCCGCTGAGGGGCGCTAAGCCTCCTGCAGGTGCCACCCTGCAAACGGGCAAGACCAACAAGAGCCCCCCCCCCACCCTGTGCATCATGCGCTTCTTTGCTGCGGCCCTCACCCTGTGGGGTGGCCTGCCTGAGGGGGGGTCAGGGGAGCTCCCATGCTCCTGTCATTCGGCCAACTGTCTTAAACAGGGTTGTTCAGGAGAGCCTTTCTAAGGGTAAAAGGGCCCTATGAGAACAGAGCAGTTCAGGAAGGTGTTTTGCAGGGGAGGGGGAACTATGGATAACACCGTTCTAGGCTGTAGATCAAGATGGGTCACTGTGTGAGTCTGTCTGTAGCAGCAGAAAACAGCAAGAGTCCAGGAGCACCTTGAAGACTCACAAAGTTGGTGGTTGATGTTCAAGAGTGCTCTGACCGAGAGTGTTCTGTTCTGTGCTGTGGTGAAAGTATTCCTTTAAAAACAAACGGCAGGAAAAGGCCTTTAAGGGAAAAGGTCTTTCAGGTGCCACTGGACTCTTGTTCTTTTCTACTGCTATAGGGTGCAGTATCAGTTTGCTGTTATCCCATTGTTTTTACTGATGTTGTAGCGCCTTTATGTCCATGCGGATTTCCTCCAGGCTTTAGTAGACATTATATCCTCGGATGTCCAAAAAGCTTTCTTTGCGACCTGCAATGTCAGATGAGACCCATGAAGTGATGCAGCGGATCATTGCCTGAATCCCACGAGAGCCGGAGTCTGAAGAGGGGCCCGGCCTCATCCTCGGGTGTCCGTCTAGAAGCGACAACCAAAGATTTCACGCCAAGCCCCCATCAGCCCGCTGGAGCGCCACCGGCCTCTCCTGCTCACCTTCCAGACCCAGCAGCCCTTTCCCCTTCCCTGCTTTCAGGCATGTTGCCAGACTGCCTCCCGTGTGACGGAGGCTCAAACCTCTGTGGGCCCTGTCGTGGATGCACTCACAGCCTTTACCGAGTCTTGCTAGAAGCAGAGCACCACTTTCTCAAAATAACCATATGATTTAAAGCTGAAAAGAAGGGAAATGAAGCTTACCTTCCCTCTGCTAATCTCGCTTTAGTGGTGAAAACAGAAAGCCCTTCACAAGACAGGGCAGCTGCCCTAGGAAAGGTTTGGGGGAGCTCTTCAGTGCAAGCGGAAGCAAACAAGAAACTCTCAGGAGCACCGCCAAGGAAAGCAAAGGCCCCTCCTCGTTGCCTGCGCTGTTGTGTGTAGTGCCGGAGGAGGAGCCTGTGGGAATACAGGCAGAGAGCTGGCAGGGGAAGACTGTGATAATGAGCCGAAAGAGTCTGAAGTAAAGGAGGGACAAAAAGAGCTATAATGGCCTGGGGTTCACGGGAGGGAGGGAGGGGCCACGGGGCTGAGCCTTCCTGGTCTGAGCGTCCCACTTAGAGGTTTCTGAAAGATCTCCCCTGACACCTGCAGTCGAGATGCAAACTGCTGCATATGTTCTGACACTGTTCTCCTCCCTTCCCATTCGCCCTGGACAATATTTGCTGAACAAACAGTACTTGGAAGGGTTATCAGTCACCAAATCACAGGCCCTGCTGGGGTTGCCAATCTCCCTGGAGAAAACGGCTGCTGTGGACACCCCTAGCAGCGATGGTGAGTGGGGCAGCCAAAGTGTCAGCCGCTGACTTCCTGCTGGCCAGACTAGGGGGTGGCTGGAGATCTCATGGGGTTGCGACTGGTCTCCAGGCGACAGAGATCAGTTCCCCTGGAGGAAATGGCCGCCTGGGAAGGTGGGCTCTGTGGCATCACGCCCCCACTGAGGACCCTCCCCTCCCCAAACCCCGCCCACACACACACACCCCAATTGCCAGGTGTTTCCCAGCCCCCGTGCGGGCAGCCCCCCCCTCCTTCCAGGCACAAAAGCAGCAGCAGCACGGGGGGGGGGCGGGGGGCAGCCTCAGCAGGGACCCTGTTCTGATCCTGGGCTCCGCTTTGTTCTCGGAAGCCAGGGCTGCAGGATCTGCTGCCGCAATGCAAGGCAGGGATCGTCACCCAGCTCCTAAAGGTGCTGCCTCCTGGTGCTGCAGCAGGCGAGCGGCTTGGATTCCTGATACTGCCAAACTGCACCTCAGAGTATGTAGCATTCACGCTACTTAAGCTTATTTTGAGGTCCCCGTTTAAGGACAAATCACGTTCTCCATATTTAGGCAGGGGGACCTGGCAGAGGTAGGCCCCAGCAAGCCTGAAGGAAGTTGGTCTCTAATACAGTTAAAAGAGCCAGTTTGGTGTAGTGGTTCAAAGCAGCAAACTCTAATCTGGAGAGCCGGGTTTGATTCCACACTCCTCCTCCACCTGCAGCCAGCTGGCTGACCTTGGGTCAGTCACAGTTCTCTCAGAGCTGTTCTCTCAAGAGCAATTCTCTCAGAGCTCCCTCAGCCCCACCAACCTCACAGGGGAGAGGAAGGGAAGCAGATTGTAAGCCGTTCTGAGACTCCGAATGAAGGTCAGGGTATAAGCCCAACTCTCTCCCTCCTCCTTGGATAAATAGTTCGTTTATGTATTTATTCATTCATTCATTCATGTTGGTGTCAGCTAGGCCTTTAGCTGCCATGTGTTGGATCCCAAGCATTCAAAATAACTCCACGTTGAAAAGCAAAGCAAGGTTTGTTTCAAAGCGTTAGTTTAACCAGAACAGGACATTGTTAGGAATAACTACAGGTAACCAGGGAAGGCATAATATAGACATTTGAACCAGGTAAGGACCAATGAGCCCAGTTCCCGCTGGCGGGAATAGAACATACAATTCGCGCCCTTTGCATGGGAACGCAACAGTTCTATAATGTCAACACAGGTTCAGTTCACATGCGAGATACCCAAAACATTCTAGGCGAAGCTCTCCTCCTACAACCAGCTGCACGACCTTGGCGAGTTCCGCGGACTACATAACATAACTCAAGCAAACAAGGAATGAGAGGGGGGGGTGAAGGATACTACACAGGAAACGGAATGACAATGGCAGCTAGCTGACATACTGCCCCCTCGAAAATACTCAATAACCACCACCTCCCGGAAGATCCGGGAGACCTCCCGGCTAGCCCGGGAGATTTTCCGGGAGACCTCCCGGTTTGCCCGGGAATTGTCTGTGGAACTCCTGAAGCAGATAAGGGGCCCGAATATCCCCTACTTCCACCCATTCGCAGAGCTGGGGTCCGGTCAACCCACTGGATGAGATACCAAAGTTTACCACGTTTCAACCTGGAATCAAGAATGTCATCAATTTCAAAATGTTCCGCACCCTCCAACACGATGGGAGGGGGAGGGGTATGGGCAGGCCTCCATGCACAATGACCAGGATCCTTTTTTAGCAAGCTCATGTGGAACACAGGGTGTAGAGCTTTCAAATTCTTAGGCAATTCAACTTCAACAGCAACAT
>NW_015164282.1:199415-208594 GCF_001447785.1 Gekko japonicus
GATCTCCGGGATTCCCTTTCTGGGTACATTCCCCTCTCAAACAGGCTTTCGCGGAGTGCGCTGCCTCGATGGGAAAATGTCTCCCTCGTCCCTTTTGCATCAAAACGGGACCAATCGTACGTATCTCCCTCGTCTGGGCCCCACTTCCCTGGGGTGGGTGGCGGCCACGGAAGATAGTCCATTCGTGGGATCGCTCCCCCGATTGCTCCTGTCAGTCCAGAACTAGTCACCGGTGCTTCGGCAGCCGTGGTGACTAACGGAGCGGTCGAAACCGGAGCTGCCTCCGTAGTTGTTGGGTTCCCCTCAGTCCCACTCATGACGGCCGTCAGAATTGGGACGATAGAGAAAGAGGATTCCTAACAAAATGTTGGATCCCAAGCATTCAAAATAACTCCACGTTGAAAAGCAAAGCAAGGTTTATTTCAAAGCGTTGGTTTAACCAGAACAGGACATTGTTAGGAATAACTACAGGTAACCAGGGAAGGCATAATATAGACATTTGAACCAGGTAAGGACCAATGAGCCCAGTTCCCGCTGGCGGGAATAGAACATACAATTCGCGCCCATTGCATGGGAACGCAACAGTTCTATAATGTCAACACAGGTTCAGTTCACATGCGAGATACCCAAAACATTCTAGGCGAAGCTCTCCTCCTACAACCAGCTGCACGACCTTGGCGAGTTCCGCAGACTACATAACATAACTCAAGCAAACAAGGAATGAGAGGGGGGGGTGAAGGATACTACACAGGAAACGGAATGACAATGGCAGCTAGCTGACACCATGGAGTGGGGAGGCCTTTGGAATGTTAGGTTTCCTTTCTCTGTGCCATCCAAGACTTTTTATTCTATTTAACATGATGTCAGCAAGCTGCCAAATGTTCTTCATGTTTCTATATGCAACTACATACCTGTCTATGGCATTGTATCTTGTTATGTATGTTCCCCCCCTCCCCCGATGTCCGTTCATATACCCATGCGCATATATTCATAGCTGCATTCTTGTTAGTGTACGCCAGGCCTGTCTGCTGTAACGTTATCATCTCCAAGGTCACAGGTGGTTAAGAGATGTGGTGTGCTCTTCTTTGCTTTGCTTTAATGAGTAGAAACCGTGGGAAGTGTTAAGTAATGATAACACAGTTACCGTTGAGTTCCCAGGGATTTTGAGCGCGGAAAACTGCTTCTTAGGCGCGGTCGGGAATCATAGCCATTGGCCGCATTGATTATGAAATTGCTTTAACCTTTCCAGCTCAAGTTGTTAGGGTTATTCTGAACAGTTCTTCTGTGCAGTGACTCATGGCTTCAATAAAGTAATACCTTCCTATAAGTGTGTACTCCGTTGAATTGCGGTGGGACCTGACACATGAGCGTTTGGCCTGGTGTCTAGCATCAGCTTTCTCTTGGGTAATTAGACCCGTTAGCTTTGGCGGGCTTTTACCTATCCCTTGATTGGCTCCCGGCCATCAGGGGACCCTCTTGAATTTTGTATATCTGCTTGCTTTGTGCACTTAGTGTCAGTTCTAACATGAGACATGTAAAGACAATCTGCATACTTCAACGTCTCAATAAACGTCACTTCTTTGCAAGTAAGTTGTTGGGAACTGATTGTGGCAGGAGTCTGACAGAGTGTTAGAACTCCCTATAGTTCCTGAACTCGTATCCTACCATGGCTGACGATGATAACGGGAACGTGCCAGTTACCACTGAGGAAGAAGTCCCCACCATGACTGTGGCGACCGTGATGACCACAGCAGCCAGCGGTGGTGCAGAGGTGAGTGGGCTGGGGAAATACTGGCGAGACCCCTACTCGTGGTCCAACTTCACCTCCGGGATCAGAGAATCTTGGGCAGTCACACCTGACCCGAGGTTGCCATCCTAAGGATGCAGGTACGGACAAACCTATCCCGATGACTGAGGGGGCCATGAGAGGATGTCCACCCTGGGAGATAACCAAGTGGACTGCATCTGACGCGAATTCCAAGCACAGACGGGGGAGCTGAGGCAGGAGATGTACGAGATGATGTTAAATCTGCCCTGGCTGGTCATGCAAGTGGTCCAGCATGAATTCCAACTCCAACGCCCTGGAGGCGGCAAGGAAGGAGAAGAGCCCAGGCGATCAGGCACTGCCAGCACAAGTACCAGCCCCTGCAGGACCGCCCACCCCGGTTCAAGTGCCAGTGGGACCCCCCCCACTGGGCCCATGGGAGCTCCAGCACCAGGGCAGCCAGCAGCCCCACTGGAGAGACACCAAGAGATGTTCCATGGCAACCCTGAGAAACTGGCCTTCTTTTTGCTGCAAGTGCGCAAGGTACTCAGAGATTGGGGGCTTGCCTTCCCAGCAGATGAGCACCACATAGATTACATCGGGTCAAAGCTGAGAGAGAGAGAGAGCTGCAGACTGGCATGTGGGGCTCCACAATATTAGAGGCCCCGGGAGCTACGCGACGTTCCAGGCTCTCACGTGGGCTCTGCGGGGGCAGGGCAAAGACCCCCCAGGTGGAAATGGAGAAAGCGTCCTAAAAGCGAAGATGTTTTTGGAACTGCAACAAAGACCAGCGAATGATAAGAGAACAACAGAGGAACAAGACATGGAAGAAGAAAGCAGCACATAGGGGTCAGGAGGTTCGGAACGTACGGTGAGCAGTAACCCAGAAGAGGACTCCGAATCAGAAAAAGGGGCAGCGGCCCCAAAACTCCCGAAAGTCCAATGGAAATTCGATAAAAAGAAATATAGAGGAAAGAAAGTGAATTAACAGAATTTTATAAGCTTGAAAGTTTAATAGTTTAAGCTGTACTTACCTGATTTAAATATACAAAAACCAGTTTGTAATAGAAGCTGTAAGAAATAGCTACATTCCATTAACCCTATTATAGAGGGAACTTTGACTAAACTAATGATTAATCATTTTATATGATCCTTGTGTAGCTTATTTTTTAGTTTAGTGTTTTGTAGTGTTTGTAGGAAGAAAATTAAAAAAATATTTTAAAAAAGGAACTAGAACAAGTGTGTACTCACTTGCAAGGCTTGAAGCAAGGGAGCAGATCAGTGTGTGAGTTCTCAGATGAATTCAAGATGTATGCAGCCAAAGTTCCGGGGTGGCCCAAAGAGGTACTGATCAAGCACTACCATTTAGGCCTGAATCATCAGGTGCTGGAGACTGTCCTGCACAGCAGGAACCCGCTAACCCTCGCCGGTGGATCCGGGAAGCAGGTGATGCTGAGAATCGACTTCACATGATCCAGATGCATACTCCCAAGGCGACTCCGAAAGCTTTGGGCGGAGAGGCGAAAGGCCAGCACCCCAAACCAAAAGAGTCGGTGAAAGATCAACGGATGAAGCAAGGTGTGTGTCTGCGCTGTGGGGAACCCGGCCACTATGCAGCTTCCTCCCCAGCCACCCTGGCACCCCAAGGGGGAAAAGCACTGGAGCGGCGTAGCTCCAAAACCCCAACAAAAGGAGGGGGTGCTTGGCCAAAGCAACCCCGGGCTCTCCAGTTGAGTGCGCCTCCAGACGGAGCCTCATCCAGGGGAGAGGGGGTGCCTCAGCCAGCGGGAAAAGGCTGGGACCGGCTGTAAGAGGCGCGACCCAGCAGGTCCAAAAGCAGTCAGCGCCACGTTCAGTGAGCAGCACTCCCCCCTTTCTTTTTCGTGACTGTGTCAGTTGTGAACCCTGAGGTGGGCACCCAAGTGACGGTGAGGGCTTTAAGAGACTCTCTTTTGTTTTCTAACATGCAGTTTTTTAAATCATCCAGCCTCTGGCATAGGCCTTAAATGCATCCCATACAGTTCTAATAGAAATTTCTGGTTGGATATTTTGTTCAAAAACATTTGAAATTCTTTTTTGGACTCCCTTACAAATTTTTCATATTTCCATATGAAAGTATTCAGAGACCATCTGCATTTCTTTGGGGTATCTTGCAATATGTGCATGACCGGGTTATGGTCTGCAAAGGCTGCTGGTAGAATCTCCACTTCTGTCAAGTCATTTATCATTGTTGTTGATATCCAACATATAATCTATTCTTGACCATGACTTGCTGAATAAAAGGTATAGACATTTTTTTGTGGGTTTCTAACTTTCCAAGAGTCAACAAGATTGTATTCTTCTGCCAACTGTAGAAATGTAATGGGAAGTTCATTGCCTTGTTTTTGTTTTCCAGTTATTGCTCTTCTATGGAGAGCCAGTTTGGTGTCGTGGTTAAGTGTGCAGACTTTAATCTGGGAGAACCGGGTTTGATTCCCCACTCCTCCACTTGCACCTGCTGATTTGACCTTGGGTCAGTCACAAGCTCTGGCACAGCTGTCCTTGAAAAAGAGCAGTTTGTGTCAGAGTTCTCTCAGCCCCACCCACCTCACAGGGTGTTTGTTGTGGGGAGGGGAAGGGAAAGGAGTTTGTAAGCCGCTCTGAGACTCCGAGTGAAGGGCGGGATATAAATCCAATCTCTTTTCTTCTTCTTCTATCTGAGAGTTTATCAAAAACAGCATTGTAATCTCCAATCATGCAAATTTCATCAAAGTTTTGTTTTGAAATAAATTCTTGCCGAAGTTTGTAAAAATTTTCCTGATATTGGTTGGGTGCATATATATTTACATTCAAAGTCACTTTGCCTTGTCTTTGTATTGGAACCATCAAAATCCTTCCATCTTCTGAGTTGTATATAATGTTGGGATATAAGTGTTCTTTTACATAAGTAACTACCCCTCTTTTCTTCTTTTCCTTATCAGAAGAGATAAAGATTTCCCCAATTTTTAAAATTTCCAAGTATTTCTGGTCTGCATTTTTAATATGAGTCTCTCGAAGACAAATAATGTCTAATTGCATTTTTTTTCTTTTTTGGGGTGCATTGAGTCCATTTACATTTATTAAATTATCTTTATTTTTCTCCTAGCCATGTCTTCTTTGTTCCTCTTTTGACATCTTGTGACCAGGGCTTTTTTTTGTAGAAAAAGCCCAGCAGGAACTCATTAGCATAACAGGCCACACCCAACAGCTGAAACTCATTAGCATATTAGGCCACACCATGACACCACAGCTCATTAGTATATTAGGCCGCAGCCCCGTGTTGCCAAAAGTGTGGTCATCCAGCCACACCCACCTTTTGCTTCTTATTCGGTTTACTTTGTTTGTTATCAAAACCCAGGGCCTTTTTTTGTAGCAGGGACTCCTTTGCATGTTAGGCCACACACGCCTACTGTAGCCAATCCTAATGAGTTCCTGCTGTTGGGTGTGGCCTATTATGCTAATGAGTTCCTGCTGGGTGTGGCCAACTCAGGAGCCAGCCGGAACTCCATTCCTGTGCGTTCCTGCCCAAAAATAGCCCTGCTTGTGACTATTCGAGATGATGTGATCTTTACTGCTTTTCTGCTTGATACTGTTTACCTGGTTGTTCCTGAAGCACCTTGCAGATCTTGATCTTTCTCTTCTGTAGCCTCTGGATTGTCTTCTTCCATTATGAGATCTTCTCCATACGTATACTGATGAGAAATTAAGAAAATGTATGTATTAATGTTAGACAATAAGACACAAGATGAAGTAGTCAAAAATGGAAGATTTTGTTCACTTACCATGAAGCTTCCTTCTCGGTGGTCCGGGAGTGGGGCGGTCCTTTAATCCATCACTTCCTGGGACTTGGCTCCTCCTCTCCACTTGCAGGGCCGGCCAAACTTGATCCTGGAGGGTTCCCCTGTTCGTTACCAAGCCACTTGACTCCCCATCATCTGCAACCAACTGAACAAACTAACAACCCACGACCTACTTTCCTCCCATATGGGAACAAGTGCACCGAGGCCAAAATCATTAACCTTCAACTTAATTTGCAACAGAATACAACAACACAGAAGCAATGCAGATTTTTAGAATAACTGAGATCAACAGAGACACTATACATCCCCCTCCTCAGATACCACTCAACTCCAACACTAACAGACCACACATCCCCAATGAGAAGCGGAAGCCGTTCCCTCCAAACAGGGCGGGCAGGACCGCCCCACTCCTGGACCACCGAGAAGGAAGCTTCATGGTAAGTGAACAAAATCTTCCATTCTCCGGTGGTCCTGGGAGTGGGGCGGTACTTCAATCCATCACTTCCTGGGACATAAAAGAACAGTACTCCCCAGGGCAGGTGTGATGACTTCCGCACCTCACAGGGCATGTTGGAGAACCCTCCTATCAAACGCAGCCTCAGCCGAAGCCAGTTTATCTATCCTGTAATGCTTGGTAAAGGAGTGTGTGGACTTCCAGGTGGCTGCCTTGCAAATAATGTCTAAGGATGGAAAACCTCTGTACACAGCTGACATGGCCGCTCCCCTAAGAGAGTGAGCTGTAATCCCCTCAGGAGGAACCAAACCTTCTGCCTTATAGGCCTCAATGATACACCCCCTTATCTACCTGCTAATAGTGGAAGCGGAAACAGCTTTACCCATCACCGCAATTCTAAAGGCCACGAACAGGGATTCCGGGGTTTTTTTTGCCACCCCTTAGTCCTATCAAAGTATAAGCTTAGTGCCCTACGGACATCCAGCCAATGCCACACCTTCTCTTTCTGGTGCTTGGGGTCCGGACAGAAAGAAGGAAGCACAATGTCTTCTGACCTGTGGAAAGAAGAGTTAACTTTTGATACAAACGCTGGATCCAGACGCAGTACCACTCTATCACCATGAAAAACACACAAATCCTTGTGTACAGACAATGCTTTCAACTCTGACACCCTCCTAGCTGACGTAATGCCCACCAGGAAAACCGTCTTAAAGGTGAGCATCTTCACCGGACACGAAGCCATTGGCTCAAATTGGTGCCTCGCATAATGCTCTCAAGACAGTATTCAAATTGGCTTCCAGTCGGGGTACAATGGCGATTTGACGCACCCTGTAAGCTCTCAGGGTGGACGGTGGTTCTTTTTAGCAGTTTGGACAATTATTTTGTCCAATGCAGCTTCCCCCAGGCAGGGGGATTTGGCCTCTCTGATGGCTGATGGTATGACCTACAGTGCCTAGCAACCCACAGACACTGTTCTTTAGAGGTATGTCCTTGCCTCCATTTCTTGAACATTTCCTTTTTCTCCCTTACAACATCATGCAGTTCTCTGTTCAGCCACATTGGCTTCTTGAATCCCCTACCATGTTTCTTTCTAGTTGGAACAGCGACAGCTTGAGCTTGCAAGAGCTCTTGTTTCAGGAGAGCCCGCCCTTTATGTGCTCCCTTCCCTTCCAGCAGTCTTGCCCATGGAATGATTCTCATCATGCCCCTGAGTTTATTAAAATCTGCCCTACTGAACTCTAACATACTCGTGTGGCTACGGACTTCCTTGGTCCCCAGAGCAAAAAGAATTCTAGCAGGACATGGTCACTTCCCCCTAAGGTCTCCCCACCACCTTCACCCCATCTACCATCTCTTGCCTGTTGGTCAATATTAAGTCGAGTATGGCCGAGCCCCTCGTAGCTTCCTCCACCATTTGATGAAGGAAGTTGTGTGACTGTGGTATCAGGAAGTTGTGTGACTGTGGACACTTTGCAGAGTGTGTCTCCCAGCACACATGAGGGAAGTTGAAGTCACCCATAACTACCAGGTCATGTTGTCTGGATACCCTTTCAAGCTGTTCAAAGAGGGCAGCATCCACCTCCTCATTCTGGATAATACATTCTGTAAACAGTGGAATAGACTGTTTCCTATGTTCCCTACTACTGGGTTCCCTTCACAAACAACTCTCCAGGTTAGAGTATATTGGCCTCATGCAGCTGGCCTGTCATCTGAGACCAGCCCTGCTTTGGCTGGGTGAAATCCTTGAGTTCTCTTACATGGCAGGGTGCCTGGGCTTGGCAGTTACCATAACTGGTGTGGCGATTGGCTGGCATGAGCAGAGGGCATTCTGGTGCTTTGGCATAATGATAAGGGAGATGTCTTGGCTGCCAGTTCTCAAGAAACACCAAACACAGTGGGACCACAGAGATACTACACACAGCAACAAACCAAAACCAAAATATCCCGTGGAGATAACAATTGTTCAAGGTCTAATGACACACAAAGTTTTTACTTAAAGGCGCATGTCTCAAACACAATACAAGAAATGAACTGCAAGTATTCTAGTATGTTCCACTACTTATTAAAGCACTAAGGCTTAAAATAATCCAGGGAAAAAAATACAGAGAAAACCTTTCCAAGCAAGACCAATTAATAGGCTATGCACAGTCCTTGAATACACTATGGTCTTCTTGGCTGTATCTAAGTTGCCAACTTCCAGGTCTGCAGGGAGGCTGTACCAGGCTGGCTGATGTCTCCTGTCGGCCGAGAGAGTTTCGATTCTGTTTTCTTCTTCAGAGCCAATATTCTTATGGAACTAATGTAATAACAAAGCAAGCAAAGCATCTAGTATACAAATATTGATAAACCACTTCAAAAATTAGTTGTTTCACAATCTGAAACCTGACTTACCCATACAGTTTACATATTCTGCATGCCTTATTGTGCTGCCCCAGCCAGCATTTAAACCGTAGTTAAGTAGAACTGCCATATATCTTTAAGAGCAGTGGTTCCTGGGAATTAAAGTCTTTAGTTAGACATCCCACAGCATCCGGCACACAGAGGCACATGAGGATTCGAGTTTACAGCTCTCTTCCCATGGCCTTTGTTCTTTTTAAACGGCAAGGAGGTGGGATGCGCAATCCTTTTCACCATGAGCCAGTGAACAGAATTAGATTACCAAAGATGTGAGTAAGAACTCTTATGAATGCATGTGGACTTAATAATAAAAATGATTTTAATTCTACTTTGAATCTGGCCATGCGTTGAATCTGTCCAGAAGGTGCTGTTTGGCTCAGTGTCAGATGGAACACTTATCTTTCTCCCAAATGGGCTCATTACACTCCTGACGGCAAATTGGTTCTTGCATGCACTGCCTCAGCTTGCATACTTAAGGCTAATTGTGCCTGAATCATTTCAGATCACAGAATACATTTAAAGTCATAGAGTGTATTTGACACAAAGTATAAGACTACAAATAGGAGGAAAAGTTAAGGTCATTATTTGAGTTATAAGATGAAAAGGTTCTATATTCAAAGATGTACCTTGCTTCTTTTTGCAATAAAGATTTCTGTATATCATAAGAATTATATTTCTGTGGTGTATATTTGTAAATAACAAAAAAATTCAACTTCTCTGGGTCATGGTGGGTTATAACAAAATG
>NW_015164283.1:0-5699 GCF_001447785.1 Gekko japonicus
GACTATATTTTGGAAAATGTCCAACAACTATGCAATCCACAATATTTCAATTTTATTAAGAGTGGATGGATACTTTAGCACCTAAGAGAGTACAAAAAATTAACTGAATATCCTTTAGCAAAGTTGCACATGTTCAGACACAAGTTTGTTTAATGTTGTATTTGTTTAATTTTTTAATTCAAATGTCACCATATTACTGCTCATTGTTTATAGATGTTATAATCATTAAATAAAATGTTTCTTAAAAAACACAAAGAAACACTGTGATGAAATTGACAATAACATTTAATTCTTACGAACATCAACAAAAACTTTTTGCAAGATAGTCAATAATTTGAAGAAAGTAAAAAAGAAGTTAATGCTGCTACTATGTGGAGGAAGCCAAAGACATAGTTAACCTGTATCAAGAGGCTGACATCTTCTAACATCTAACATAACATAACAGGACTCGTCCAGAGGAAGATTGTTGAAATGAGTATAAAACCGAGTGCTCATAGAGGATGTTGGACTTTTTCTTGAATATGTTAGAATTTCCTGAGCTATATTGCAAAAAGTCTTTATTCGATGTTCCTAAGAATTAAATGTTATCGTCAGTTCCATCGCAGTGCTTCTTTGTGTTGATGTATTTCCTGTACTGTGATCCCTTCTTTGGTTTTCTCAACCTCCGGCTGGTGGCTGGAGACCTCCCACAGAGATTAGTTCGCCTGGAGAAAAGGGCCACTTTCGAAGGTGGACTCTCTGGCAAACCCCACCGAAGTCCTTCTCCTCCCAAAACCCCATCCTTCCATACTCCCCAGGCTCCACCTCCAAAATCTCCAGGTTTTTCCCAAACCAGAGCTGGCAACCCTAGACTAAAGAAGCTTCATGACGGGATTTTCAACAGAGTTTAAAGGGGGAAATCCACATACACCCTCCCAAGGCTAATATTTGCCCCACAGGACAAAACATGCAGGCATCCGTGATACATTGATACCACAGGGAAAACATCACCAGGGGGCAGGGCTAAACTGGAGAAAAGGCATGAGAGGTACAATTAAACATCATTCTTCCAGCATTAATATCTAAAAAGAAACTGAAACCATTTGCATGAAGGTGTTCTGTGCTCCCTCTTCAGCTTTTAGCACTGGAGTAGAGATACAAAACTAAGAGGATATACTACTAGGAGTGGAAGCATTATAGAATGGGAAAGAAAAACTCCACCCCAGTCTGGCCCTGCAAACATTCCTATTTGTGCTCAAGAACAACAAGGGATCATCAGCATGAGATCACAGTGCCTGTGGTGAAGAAAACAGAGCTTCACAAAACACCTTAAAGAAAAGCTTCTTACACATCTGCACCTTTAAAAGCCTCAGCTGAACTGTGGTACATCCATAGACCATAGGCTTTTACATCTAATCTGCGATATAGACTCCAACACATCTCTCAAGGGCTCTTTCAGCACTCTCCTTTTAACCCCAGGTTCACTGCTGTTTCCTCCAAGTCCTTTGCATTCAAATGGAGTTCAATCTCCTTTTGTTTTTCCAGGTTATTTCCCCCCCCTTCTACATTCAAATCGAGTTCAATCTCCGTTTTATCCTGGGTTATTTATTCCTTCTGCGTTGCTTTCATCCCTTCAGCAGTCAGCCCAGGCTCAGCACACTGTTGCTCCCAGATATTTGGATGCTGTTTTCCTGTTGCTTTTATCCCTATTCACTTTCAACCAAGATCAGATTTCAGTCCAGAAACTTTAACTCGATCTCTTTATGTCTACCCATTTCTTGCCCCTTTCCTCCCTTTCCAGGAGGGTATACAAGCAATGCAGTCTAGAGCTGCCATTTGAGCATGATAGTCATTGTTCCTCCCCTGTGAGCTGTTAACTGGCCCCTAGAAACCTAAATGACTTTATTCATGCAGTTTATTGTTAATCCAGGACCACTGTTGAAATCAAAGATTGGGGGGGGGAGAGCTGTTTTGAATTCCGTTGTTCAGCTGTTGCTTTGGCATTGATCTCTTCCCTCGCACTCTGAGGCATTTCAGTAGTTCAGAGAGTTGCAAGGACTGGCGTAAAAAAGCTTGGGAAGAACAAACTGGGACTTGCCATATTTGCAATTTAATAGGCTGAGAAGGCAGTTTGCATGTGCAACACAAAGCCGCTAGCTAGAAGGTAGGACAAAAGCGTTTGCTTGACTTGATAAGCAGGGAGAGAGCTGGCTGCTTTTTTGCATGCAAATCAAAGCTACTGCATTACCAGAGCCACTGAAATATACTGGGTTCAGACACCTAGAAGTGATCAGCCCCAGACAAACTGTGTTAAGAGGGTGTCCTCAAGATCTGGGAATTCGCAGTTTATGGCCATCCTGCGGAGATCAACCATGAAGTCGGTGGCCGCTTTGCCCTACTTTTGGTGGCGTGCCAAGAAGTCCATGTGCTTTGCCATCTTGGTTGGTTGAGGAGCGAAATGGAGGGTGATGGCCTTGCCGAGTTCATCACACATGGCTGCTTCAAGGGATTTAGGAGCGATGAGGCCCTGGTCTAAACGTAGCGTGGCGATGCCGCATGTGCTGAGCAGGAGCGACTTCTTCTTGTCGGCGTTGTCTATGCCTGGGAACCAAACGAAGTACTTCAGCTGCTCTAACCACACTTCCCAAAGCTCAGGGCGAGCGGGGTCGAATGCAGGAATGACTCCCGGAGTGGCAGCCATGACCGGTGGAGTGATGCGAGGCGCAGAGTCCTGGAGATCGTTGTGCGGTGCTGGAGTCTGGGTCAGGCTCGCTCATCAGGATCCCATCCCCGTCACCAGTGAAATATACTGGGTTCAGACACGTAGAAGTGATCAGCTCATCTATGTTCCCTCTAAGCTGTGGAGTCTTGTGAGCAAAAATTCCACTTTGTGAGCTCCTGGCATTAAAGTTGTGAGCGAGCGATTTGGCTACTGCATAAATTAGTTAGCTCTGGAGCCATCGTTCCTGAGCTAAAATAAGAATGTGTGAGCCAGAGGCTAAAAAACTGTGAGCTAGCTCACAGTAACTCAGCTTAGAGGGAACACTGCAGCTCATAGTTTATTAGTGATTCAGCAAGAGAAAAAAACCTGGGTCTGGCAGACCCTGCTCTGAAGGGCTAACTAACACACCACACTGGCTGTCCTAGTTGAGAGCCAGTTTGGAGAAATAGTTAAAAGCGTGGACTCTAATCTGGGAGAATCGGGTTTGATTCCCCACTCCTCCACATGCAGCTGCTAGTGTGACCTTGGGTCAGTCACAAGTTCTTTCAGAGCTGTTCTCTCAAGGGCAGTTCTCAAGAGAGCTCTCTCAGCCCCACCTACCTCACAGGGTGTCTGTTGTGGGGAGGGGAAGGGAAAGGGATTGTAAGCCACTCTGAGGCTGCGATCATATGCACAATTAGGCCCAACATAGGTGCGAATGCCGGGCGGATTTAAAGGGCACAATCAGACAACAACATCTGAGAAGTGCCCCGCAGCCATTGGCAACCTGTTCTGCTCCGCTGCAGAAGCGGAGTAAAAAGACACTGGGGAAAATCTTGTAGTAAGCAGGTTACAACGGGCCACAGATGGACTTTCCTGTGTCTGATCACTCCAGTACGCTCTCATGGTGTCGGGATAGTCTGATTAGGCCATTCCAACTCCACGCCGGGTTCCCCCCCCCCTTCGCAGTATATGCATCATCGCAAAACCCCCCCCGTTTTATCTGGCATGTGTGACCACAACCTGATACTCCTTCGGGTAGTGGAGGATGGGGTATAAATCCAATCTCTTCTTCTTCTAAATATAGAGAGGCTGCTGGAAGTGAACAGGAGCAAGCAGGCAGGCCTAGTTGTCATGCCAGTCAGATGTCATCAGGTCACTCAGAGGGCGCTGCCAGGCCTCAGGTAGCCAACCTCCAGGTGGAGCCTGAAGATTGCCTGGAATCGCAACTGAACTCCAGACAACAGATCTCTTTCCCCCTGGAGAAAATAACTGCTTTGGAGGGTGGACTCTATAGCATTCTATTCAACTGAGGCTTTTCCCCTCCCCAAACTCTGCCTTCCATAGACTCCACCACAAAATCTCCAGGAATTTTCCAACCTGGAGGTGGCAATTCTAGTCAGGACAGGCCCCAATGAGTTTTCTCTCAAAGGCCAAAATAGGCCTGGAAAGAGCTTACTCCCCCCACCTTTTATTGACAGAACCAAGCTTAGTTGCTTAGCAACTGAAGCGAAAGTGAGCCTAGCAGCAGGAGAAGGTGAAGTGTCTTCATAAGGAGAGACAGCCATTTCGGCAATTTATTCTGTCAGGGAATAGTGGCCAGGCTGGCAGTGGGCAGGCAAGAGGAGCAGACCCATCACCCAGCCAATGGCACACGAGTATTCTTGAGTGGCGGTTGATGGGCAATGGCTGGTGGAGTGCACAGCACAGCCAATGGGAAAGCTGGAAAGTGCCAATACGTTAGGCTTTTATATATGCTGGAAAGGGTCTGCCTCTGTGGCAGTGAAGAAGTTGAAACTTTAGAACATGTTCAGCTCTATTGTCCGCTTTGTCAAGAAATTTGTTAAAAGACCATTTCCCCCCTTCTTAGAAGCTGCAACGGTCACTAAATAATCCACTTTCAATCCACTTTAAGAGCACTTTCCAATTGGATTTTATTGTGTGAACTGGCAAAATCCAGTTGGAAAGTGCATTAAAAGTGGACTGAAAGTGGATTATTTAGTGTGTGTGACCACAGCCTTAGAATATTTAACCCCTTTGCTCTGGTTGTAAAACTTTAAAAAATTTAAACTGATGTACCTTTGTAAGACTTACAGGTTTTAAGGACTATTCTCTCACTTTTTCTGTATGATTTTATCATTTTATAAGAATTGTAGTCACCTGACCTGTACTAGTCATAGACTGTATAATAAACTACTAAATGGACCCATGAAACAACAGGGAAAGGGGCAAGAAATTATGATAACTGCTTAAACATGTTGCCAATCATTAAGGAGTATGGTGTGCCATGGTTTTTTCGTTCTTGCAGACTGCCTCTTCCAAGGACATACAACACACTGGGTGTTCTTATTCACAGCACTATCTGTCCTGTTCTTCAGTTGTCCTTTTATTACTCCATTGGGTCTTCTAGGATTCATGGTCAGAGTTACCAACTCTAAGTAGGGAGATTCCTGGAGATCAGGAGGTGTAGCCTAGAGAGGACATGGTTTGAAGACAGCAGGGACCTCAGTGGGTATAATGCCATAGAGTCAGCCCATCAAAGAAGCCGTTTCCTCCAGGGCAACTGATCTCTGTGGCCAGGAGATCAGTTATCATTCCAGGAGATCTCCCAACCCTTGGAGGTCAGCAGCCCTATTTGTGCTATTTGATGAAGGCTTTGGCAGGGTGTTCTGGTTTAACAGTCTAGGTTTCGCTTATCGAGCACTCAAGAACAGAGCACATATTGCACTACTTTTGATCTTGCTTAGTTATTCACAATGTAACTCGATTCACTCTCAGAACACAGAGGGTCTTCTTTCTTTCTTTCTCCAAAAACCCAAACAACAACTTTGAGGTTTAACTTTCAACTGCTTTGCCATTAATACAACATGTCATTTCAAAGCCTTCCAGTCTGACAATCTGTAACACTTAAAAAATAATTGAAAATTAATAAAATAAAACAGGAAACAACAGATTTATAGAAAAATAGTACGCATCTTAATATTCAAGGAAGAGGAGGAGGAGGAGGAGGAGGAGGAGG
>NW_015164283.1:5792-66069 GCF_001447785.1 Gekko japonicus
AGGAGGAGGAGGAGGAGGAGGAGGAGGAGGAGGAGATTGGATTTATACCAAAGGTGTCTCAGAGTGGCTTACAAACTCATTTCCCTTCCCTTCTGCACAACAGACACCCTGTGAGGTGTGAGGTAGGTGGGGCTGAGAGAGCTCTTGACAGAAACTGCTCTTTTTCAAGAACAGCTCTTATCAAAACTATGGCTTGCCCAAGGTCATCCAGCCAGGTGCAAGTGGAGGAGTGGGGAATCAAACCCGGTTCTCGCAGATTATAGTCTGCACACTTAACCACTACACCAAACTGGCTCTCCTACACCAAACTGGCTCTCATCCACAGTTGCATCTGATTGCACACTGAGAGGTTACAGTCCATAAGTATATTCATACCTCACTTCAGTATAAAACATAAGAATTTGTACCAATGCATCCAACTTCGTTTTTTGGGAAGTGTTTTGTGCAGTGGAGTGCTGTCCTATTTTTCATGCAAGTACTTGTTTACATGTACAGACAATCATTTTTACCTCCCCACCCCACCCCCTTTTAGCATTTTGTCCTGGATTTTCCTACCAAAGTGAGTAACAAAGTGAGTACAACCAGCCACATTATAATTCTAGTTCAAGCTTCTTTCTTGCTTGCTTGCTGCTTTGCTTTATTGCCAGTTATGTCAGCAGAAACAATAAAGGGCATCACATCAGACAATCCAGGGACTCTAAATTGACAGGGAGAGAAAGTAGTCACAAAAGTCCATTTTTAAAAAGTGACATTGACCATTGATATAGGTAGAGGTCATAAAACTGTAAGCCAACATATGGAGATAAATCAGAGTCAGAAAGTGACAATTTGCAATCCATTTGTGTGGATGATATAATGCTACTTTAGTCATTGTATAATCCTTGAGGATTTTACCTAAAAACTAGACATGGTTGAATATCCAGCATTTCAGCTCATGTCCTGTGCACGTCACAAACAGGGGCTAGTTCTTCAACATACTGCTCATCTGTTCATTGGCCAATTAATGGCAGGTCAGCAGGTTGCTTCACCATGGCCCCGGCCACACGTGCCAAAAAACACAGGGGGGGAGGCGTGGCTATTTGTGCCATCGCATTCTGATTCGCCATTATGCGATCAGATGCAATGGCGGCACACCGGGGTTTCATCTTTGGTGTGTGCTGCAAAGAGAATGGCTGGAGGGAATAGGCGCACGCCAGCGCGATTACATTGAATGAGTCCGCCTGCAGCCCGTGGCAAACCATTTGCTAGTAGATCTTTGCAGGTACTTTTTAACTGCGCATCTTCGGTGGCACGCCACGGGTTGGCCACGGGTGCACTATGCTTCCCAGATGTTGCGATGTGATCGCGCCCCGAAAATCCACCCAGTATTTGTGCCCTTCACACGGCAAATTCTCCGTGTGACCAGGGCCCATGTTCTTTTCTATGTTCTGCATAGTGCATGAGCATATGTGTTTTCATGCAAATTAACCATGTTCCTCCATTTTTCCTGCTCTGGTGGCTGCGCTCAGTAGGAAATTATTTGAATAGATAGAAAAATCCATCATAAATCACATAAATCAGCCATAAATAAATACTGTGTTTAAAACAAATCCTACCATTTTCCTAAGTAATCTTAGTGGAGTTAATGGCTGACAGTCTGGGGCAGCAGCATTTTTGCATATGCACAGGGTTTTTTGGGGAGGAGGGAGTGCAAACCTGTTTGGAAGGCATTAAAAACATTTGACACTGAACCAAGCAAATCTGGTCACCAGCTCACAAATGATCATTACTGTCGAACATGATAAATTTGTCTCATATGAAATTTGTCAGATTCTTACAAAAATCTGGCAAAAATAGAAGGCCCCATAAAGTAATTTTAAAAGATTTTGTTTTTTATACATTGCCTACCATGAGCAGAACAAAGCAGGCAGTATATGGCTTTCCCCTTCCCACTGTAGTACACTTCATTCCCTTCAAAATATTGCCCTTGGGCTTCCGGGGACCCCCAGGAACAACACTGGGCACAAGAGGGAAATTTAAAGCAGGAGTGGGAAATCAGCAGAAATGATACATTCTCTCCACTGCCATCAGAATTATCATTCCAAAACCAGGAATTGGTGGTTAGTTAGAAGACTTTTACATTTTGAGGAAATCAGTGTGTTACTGGAGCTCATCCGTAAAATAAAAGAGGAATAGGAGAGAAAAAGAACTGCTGCTTTAAAATAGAAAACATGTTAAAAACTGCCTATGTTTCTACTTAAAGCTACCAGACATTAGACAGCAGGTGAATCTGTACCTGATTTTATTGTTTCTTGAAAAACTGCATAGTAAATAGCCAATGTTAGGCAAGTATATGACTTTTAATATAGTTCATGCAGCTAAAGATGGATACATAGAATGGATATTGCTGAAGAATTACCTATATCGCTTTCTTGTTCATGAAGAATAGGAAAAGAAGCTAAAATGGACTGAAATCTGGAGTGGAGAGCTTTAACCGGTCTTCAGGACCATTTTTTATAGGCATGTTCTAAGCAATACAGAACATTGCTAGGTTCCTATAAATCATAGCTACGAATACCTTCTTATTTTCTCTGTCAGGGATAAAGTCTCATTCTTTCCTCTTCAGAAAATCAGAAGTGTATATATGGGCAAAAGCAGGAACATAATAGTGATATGTCTGTCAGGGAAAGTTCATACATAAGCAATTGCTGAACAGTCAGTGAAATATCCTTCAGAATGAGCTTTTGCATTCACATTCAAAAGCTTGCAAATTTCTTTTTACCCACGTTAACATTGTGTCATATCTGAATATTAGTCAATATAAAAAAAAATGTTGGAACACCAAAAATACATTAAATATTAGTAAAATACAAAATTAGCCTCATCAATTAAAAACATTAAATTAGACTTAAATGGAAATGCTAGTAAAATAGAAACAGTTCTATAGATACGTATTGAATGTTACTAAATGGTAATTTTAGGCCCCGGTCACACGCGCAGGAAACTGCGGGGGAGAAGCGTGGCTGTTTGCCCCGGGGCAAACTAACACGCAGTAAAGCGATCATACCTCCTGTGGAGGTTCTGTGGCGGTACCGTGGAGCTTCCGTGGTTACGGAGAGGCATCGATCACAACACATGCCTGCGCGCAACGAAGAAGCGCGCGGCACGGCGAACTGGGTTTCTTTTTTGTGTACACTACGAATGCGCATGCTCCGTTGGGTGCGTGTGCGCGACCACGGAGACTTGGGGGAAAAAAACCCTTCTTCGCAAGGGGACATGGGCGGGTGCCAGATGCCACCGGAAACGCGATCAGACGCCCGCCCTTGCCCCGCAGTTTCCGGAAACTAGTACCTCCGAGGTACTAGTTTTTTGCTGCGCGTTTTCGGGAGGAAGCCTCGGTTGTGCCACGGAAGCACTACGCTCCCCAGATGTGCTGGTGAGATCGCGCCCGGAAACTCCGCCTGTCTTCCGTATCTCTTGCGTGGCTAATGTTGCGTGTGACCGCAGCCTTAATTAAGTTATGAGCTTTTGTGAGTTATTGCTCACTTCTTCAGATACAGCTAGAATGTGAGTCCATCTGTCCTATATATTGGTAAATAGAGTATTTTCAGGTGCCAAATGGCATTAGCAGGCAACTGACAATAGAAGGTGTAATTGGATTAGATGTGATATGCAGAGAAGTAGTAAGTGTGGAGAAATCAGCATTGGTAATGAGACAGGAAACTTAGGTCTCGATTCAGTCCAGCTGCTTGCCAACTGCCTGCCTTCCTCCCTGACACCCCTTCTAAAATGTGTGTCTGAGATGGTGGAGGTCTATGTGGTACAGAGAACCACTACCAGCATCCAAAGTTATAAAGTATTTATTAAAAAGAAAGTGTTTACAAGCATACTTTTAGCACAGCATCAGATTGAGCAAGGGATCCCAAAAGAAATTGGTAAAATGCAAATCCTCTGCCCCTCTCTCTATACCTGCCCAATCAGATCTTAAAACAGGGCAGGCTCCTAAAGCTTAGGAAGTTACAAATCCATACAGAGGTTCTATTACCTTGACGCTTGCTCCAGCTCTTTAGGTAAGCACAGAGGTCTGTATTCTCTCATGGACTCAGCACCCAAAGAAACGAGAGCCTTCCTTCCTACGGCAAGGAGTGTTTATCATATCTGTTTCTCCACCCACTGATGAGGTACAGACTAATCCTGCATTGAACAGGGGGTTGGACGAGATGGCCCATATGGCCCCTTCCAACTCTGTGATTCGATGATTCTATGAAGTTGAATTCTTAACATTTCTGAAATGGTAGTTCTAAGCATACTTCAAATGCAATCAACTTGACTGAAAATCCACTACATATGGTAAAAATGGATTCTGTTTTTTCTCGGCTTTACTATACTATTATACTAAGACTTTTAAGCTTGTACCTGGACTCTTAGTTATATATGTTGAAAGCTGTATGTTTTGTTGTTTGTTGTTTAAAGTTTTGTAACAGATGTCATATTGTATTTTGTCTATAGATATTAATAAAAGTTTACTATTAAAAAAATGGATTCTGTTCACTGATGGTGCCTGCAAACATCCAACCCTGCATTATAACCCTCCATTATAAGTTTTTCAGGAAAACCATTCTCCCCCACTCCCTCTACACACAGAGATTATTCTGCCCATATTCTAACCTGACAATTTCCCCCCTCCCACCCATACACACATTGTTCTGTGATTATTGTAGTCTGACATAGAACCATCTTGGTTTGAAGCATTTTGTGTCTGTGTGGCCCTTAGCAGGCGTGACATAATAAGAAGAAGAGGAGGAGGAGGAGTTTGGATTTATACCCTGCCCTTCACTACCCAAAGGTGTCTCAGAGTGGCTTTCCCTTCCCCTCCCCACAACGGACACCCTGTGAGGTAGGTGGGGCTGAGAGAGCTCTGACAGAAACTGCTCTTTTTCAAGAACAGCTGTGCCAGAACTATGGCTTGCCCAAGGTCATCCAGCAGGTGCAAGTGGAGGAATCAAACCCAGTTCACTCAGATTAGAGTCCACACACTAAACCACTACACAGCGACACGTAGCGTCACTTCCTGGCGACGGCGGGTGCAACGCATGTCGCCGTCCCCGCGGCAGGGATCCTGCCAAGACACGCAGATCTCTCGCCGGCACTTGGTAAGCCTAGTTCAGAAAGAGGTATCCCGTCCTGACCTGGATAAGCCCAGCCAAGCCCAGTCTCATCAGATCTCAGAAGCTAAGCAGGGTTGACTCCAGCAAGTACTTGGATGGGAGACCTCCTTGGAATACCAGCAGTTGGGAGGCCACCTCTCTGAATATCCTCCGGGCCCCCAGTAGGGATCAGTCACCAGGGGTCACCATGACTTCCAGGTACACACACAGTCAGTCACCAGAGGTTGCCATGACGTCCAGGTGCAGCACACACACATTCACTCACACACATGCACATGCACTATGAAAAATACAAAAAAAAAACCCCAAACCCTGAAAAAAGAAAGAGATATGCCAGTTAGCCCAGGTTCTACTAATGCATAGTTAGAGATAATGCTGAGAGTAGCAAACAGCCTGCCTATGAGAAAGCATCCCATGGACAGGTGCTTGCTTGCAATTAGGTTGCAGCAACTTTTAAAATCTAGGTATGCCTTGAGGTCTTTGGAGCTCACTGGTTGACAGAGAACTGTACAGCTGTGTGACCAGCAATTATCTTCATGATGTGCCATCTCAAGAGGACTGCCAAGGGTCTGCGGTCTTCAGGGAGGAATGCTGTAAGCCTGTCTTTGCTTGATTTTGCCTTACTATGTAACCACCCGCTGCCTATAATGCTTTGCTAAACCAATAAACACCATCTTTATCACAAGCAATCTGATGTTTTTTCGGATATCCCACAGACTTAAAAGCAGAATCTGTTAGGCCTTGTCCCTAAAGTAAGACACTGCCGTTACACACACACACCATACCCATGGTTTTATAAATCATCAACAGGAATGTTTTGTGGCAGCATGGAGTTAAGTAATGTGGTTGCAACTAAAGCACAGGGTGATCTGCTACAAAGGAACAGATCCTGTAAAAGAATCTGTCTACATTATGCCCACTATCTTTAAAGTGGAGTTTGTGTTTTCCTGAATCACCTATAACAGTTTATTCTATTGCACTGGCAGAAGCTTATGGTGCACAGAATACCTGGCTAGAGCTCAGTGTTTAGTGATGGGCTGGCATGCAGATGGTTCTTCCTTAGTGGCTGTAAATGTCCCTTCAGTGATTTATGATTCAGCAAGCCCAATAGGGATATTTTTTTACTCACCAGAATCTCAGATTAATCTGTCAATCCAATCACTCTAAGTTATCCTACTTTACTTTGTTTCTCCTCCCCTTTACAAGTGTTGTGGCTCTTATACCACTACTAGGAGTAAGGCCCATTGTGGAAAGAAATACAACGAGCTCTAGAAAGAGGCTCTAGGTGAGTGTCCCAGCTGTGGTGTTTCATTGTTTAGCATCAGTGTGTTTGCTTGGTGTAAGCTGTCTTTTTTGTCCTGGGAAGTGCTTGTGACAGTAAACCATTGAGGCTGTATCTTGAGGTCATGTGTGTATGTAGGGCAAGTGATATCAGTTGGCAGCCAGACACAGTCGTTCCCTGGAGACTTCCAGGAACCACTGAGAGGTTAGGAACCCCAGTGAAACTTGTTTGGAAATGCACAGAGGTGGAAACCACTGATCTGAACTTGTCACTGTTCGATGATGCAGGTTTGAAATTGCAAATGTGAGGTACGCTACTAAGTATTTATTGCCATCCAACTGAGGAAGAAATAAATTAAACAGGGTTGAAATATATAAAATAAATAATATAGTTCACACTTCTCTGTGTGGACAGATGCTTTGGCCATGCCAATAGCAGTTACATTTTACATTTTCATTCAGGATTGGGTTTTTTTGAAAAACTGTTTGGGTTAGCTGCTATTCATTCCCACATGGAAATGCCAGGCCCTGTTGCCTCACGAAATGTTAGAAAACCTTGCAAATCCAGGCTCACATTCGAAATGCTTCATTTCCTTCTGCTTAGCTATAAGGCAGTTGAATTCCAAAAACAACATCGTGACAAAAATAACAAAGAGTCAATAAAGATAAGTTGCAAAAACATTTATCAACTCTTGAAGGAAACATTCCATGTTGACTCTCTAATAACAGAACCCAAGGTCTTCACAATGTATTAGCTGGATTCAAGAGTTGATAAGTAGTAATGTAAGTGACAGTTTTGAGTGTAATGGTTTATTATGATTCTTTAACCTACATTTATAATTGAATGTATATTTTCTTCCTTTTAGTGATAAGAACTGGGATTGCTACATGCTCAGATAAAGCAAATATTGAGAAATGAATTGTTTACATTGCACAGTATTCGTTGCATGTGAGTGATAATAGAAGAAAATTTTCTACAGAATTACTACAGTAAATGTTTTTGCAACTTATATTTATTGACTCTTCATTATTTTTGTCACGGATATTGTTTTTGGAATTCCATTTCCTCCAGTGATCTCTCATTTTTGGCTTTTACTTTAGCTATACGGCGGGGCTGTTTTATTTTGCTGGCTGAAGAGGGTAGTATGGGAGGAGAGCCACATAGTAAGGGATATGCTTCCCTCCACCCTGACTTATGTTGATTTGGGGCTATGCAGTAGCAGGTAAGGTAGAAAAGCACCTCCTCCTATGTCATGTTTTCTGGGTTCCAAGGGTCTGGAAAGTAGTTCTGTAGCCAGTTACAAGGTTGCCAAATCTGAGTAAGGAAATGCCTGTAGATTTGAAGGATACAGCCTGGAGAGGGCAGGGTTTGGGGTGGGGAGGGACCTCAGCAGGGTATAAGGCCATAAAGGCCACTGCCCAAAGCAGCCCTTTTCTCCAGGAGAACTGATCTTGGTCATCTGAAGATCAGTTGTAATAGCTGGAGATCTCCAGGTGCCACCTGGAGGTTGCAATACCAAGGGGAGGGGCAGGTTTGTTGAAGGACTTCAGTGAGGTATAATGCCATAGAGCTCACCCTCCAAAGCAACAATTTTCTCATTGGGGACTGATCGCTGTAATCTGGAGATCAGTTGTAATTCAGAGAGATGTCCAGGCCTTCCCTTTCCCCCCAACCACATTCAATTCCAAAACTGCTTCCCATTTAACACTCTAATTGATTAACAGTTTAACTGACCCCTTGCTAATGCCCCACCACCTCAGAGAGATGTCCAGGCCTTCCCTTTCTCCCCAACCCATTTCAATTCCAAAGCTGCTTCTTTAACTAATGAACAGTTTAACTGACTCTCTGCTAATGCCCCACGGCCTCTTGGGACTCCCAACTTGGGAGTTGTAGTTCCCTTTGCTATGGTTGCAGTAAGACCACTGAGAACTACAACTCCCAAGGCGCAATGCATCAAAAGGGGGGTGTAAGGATGGAAGAGCCAGCAGGACATTCAGTACCTACAGATATCTAACTACCAGACAATTTTGCATCAGTGTTTTAAAAGTCAAGCCCCAACGGGAGTTTCTAGAATTATAAACCCACTTCTCCTTGCATTAAGTCTTCCAAAAAGGGGGACAGTTTTCTTAATAGTTGTATGAATGCTTTTTGCCAGTCCTACAAAAGACACATTGTGCAGCTAACATTCATGGATGGAGTACTACACTGATGCAAAATTGTCTGGTAGTTAGAAATCTGTATGTACTGAATGTTATTGCTTATTGAATGTAATGAATATTTATACCTGACTAGGATGAAATAATGATACACTATGCACTTTACTAAATGGTGACCATAAATAGAACACATTAGTTTGTTAAAAGGTTTTTGCAGTGTATATTTATTTGTTACTAGACCCACGGGGAGACTGGCAACTCCTGTGGCCATTTAAGGGAAGATTGGGATACGTAATTTGGCAACTCCAGTGACCATTGAAAGGAAAATTGGGATATGTATTTTACCTCAGGACATATTCAATGACTCGCAACAACAAAGTGTTTAGAATGTTAGAGGCAAAGGCCAATCAGGCCGCATATGCAAATGACCTCTGTGTTCTGACTGGCTATTGGGGGGAGAGGAACAGCAAACTGTTTAGAATATTGGAGGCGAGACTCAGGCAGCGCAGCCAGTGGATAGGGACAGCTTCTGAGTGACAGATCAGGGAGCAAACTAATTTGGGAGTGTGTGGCATGTTCAGAAGAGTCCATGACCAAAACAGAATTATTATATAGAGAGATAGGCTATTGGGTTTTGCTTCTGTGGCTGGCTGCGAGACATTTGAAGGATTTGATGTATTGCTTTCAGTCATATGGGAATGTATTGCTTAGACAGACAGCAAACATATCATTCTGTTGTTCTATTATCTTCTGAAAGATAATAGCAAACAGGAAACATATACGTGGCTGGGAAGAAGAAATGACTGTGCTCTTCTAAAGTGGCTTATATCATTTTGTATGTACTTCTGTATCTATTAAAAAAACTCCTTTCTCTTCATGGAAGCATGTTCAAGTGCTGAAGAATTTTATGCAAGCACATCTGTCAACACCTTAAATAATTTTTAGCAATTAATTACCAGCCTGTTAGCCAATTAATTAACTGATTAGATGTAAATTTATTTGCATGTCACCAAATATAGGTGTCATTTTGCAATACTGAAGCAAATGTAAGATAATTTACTATAATTTTTATGTTTATAAGAAAAGTTCACCTTTTTTCTTTTTAATGCCCTATTATAGATATCTGCCAGCACTTACCTCGAAAGTTAGTGATTGTCTTTAACTCACAATCTTACCAATTAACATTAGTCTCCATCGATTAAGCTTTCCCTATGAATCAGCTGCAGATTTAATGGCTTAGTTTATAAATTAAAGCTTGCAGTTCCTATAACTTTTATAGAAGGGAAAGATTTTAATTACTTTATTCAGGGTGGGGGGCTTTTTGACTTTACTACAACAGTATGTTCTCTGGTATGTAGACCAGTGCTTCAATAATTCAACACCACTTGATGGAACTCTTATCCCATTTACTATTTTTTTTTCTTTTGCTTTGAAGCAGATTAAAAGTGAACTGGTTCAAATTTCATCAGATATTTCAAATCATATTTGCTAATATCTTAGGAATGCAAATGGTCTATGTTTTTTTTCCAATCGTGAAACAAATAAGGGCGCAGGAACATTACAAAGCATGATGTTAATGTGAGAACATTGCAACAGTATCATATCAGATTATATCAATGTGAATGTGTATGAACATGAAGTATCTATATATAATAAACTTTGCCATATAAGCCTATGAACTGGCCAGTTTAGTATTATTAGCTTCTCATTTTAATACTACAAAGCTTACTAAGTCTACTGGCACTGGAATGAAAGGTCGCAGAGTGGAATGAGAGTCCCTGGGAGTAGCAGAGGTTTTCTGGAGCTGGGATGACAGCCCCTAGGAATAGAACTGTTTTAGGGTAGGAATGACAGGATGCAGAGTGGAATGACAGCCCCTGGGAGTAGCAAAACAGTCCTGGAGCTGGAATGACAGCCCTAAGACTGGAATGACAGCACTGGGAGCAGCAGAAGTGCCCTGGAACTGGAATAACAGCCCCCAGAGTTGAATGACAGCTCCTGGGAGGAGCAGACATGTTCTGGGACTGAATGACAACCCCCAGAGTGGAATGACAGCCCCTGGGAGTAGAAGTGTTCTGAAACTGGAATGACAGCTCCTGGGAGTAGCAGAAGTGTTCTGGAGCTGGAATGACAGCCCCCAGAATGAAATTAAAGTCCCTGGAAGGAGCAGAAGTGTTCTGGGACTGGAATGACAGTCCCCAGAGTGGACTGAGAGCCCAAGGGACATTTCAGATGTGTCCTAGGACTAGAATGAAAGCCTGTAGAGTAGAATGACAGTTACTGGGAGTAGCAGAACTTTTTTGGGACATGAATGACACATTACAGAGTGGAATGACAGCCACTGGGAGTAGCAGACGTCTTCTAAGACAGGAATGACAGCCCCCAAAGTGGATTGACTGATGATGAGAGTAATAGAAGTGTTGTGGAGCTAGAATGACAGCCCCCAGAGTGGTTTGAAAGCCCGTGGGTTGAAACAGAAGTGTCCTGAGACTAGACTGAAAACTCATAGAGTGAAATGGGGGGGGCTGATAGTCGGAGATGTCTACTGGAATTGGAATGACAGGTTGCAGAGTGGAATGACAGCCCCTGGAAGTAGCAAAAGTGTTCTTGAGCCAGAATCACCGCCTCCAGAGTGGAATGACGGTCCGTAGGTCATAGTAGAAGTGTTCTGGGAGGAGACTGATGGCCTGTCATTCAACTCCCAGAACTCTTCTGCTCCTCCAAAGGGATGTCACTCCACTCTGGGGGATGTCATTCCAGCTCCAGAACACTTCTGCTATTCCTAGGGACAGTCATTCCACTCTGTAACCTGTCATTCTGGTCTCAAAACAGTTCCGTTCCTTGCAATGGCTGTCATTCCACTCTGGGGGCTATCATTCCAGTCCCAGAATACTTCTACTCCCAGCAGCTGTCATTCCACTCTGTAACCTATCATTCATGTCCCAAAACAGTTCAGTTACTCCCAGTGGCTTTCATTCCACTCTGGGGGCTATCATTCCAGGCCAAGAAGACTTTGGCTACTCCCAAGGGCCATCATTCCATTCCCTATCCTGTCATTCCTGTCCCAAAACAGTTCTGCTATTCCCAGTGGCTATCATTTCACTCTGGGGGCTAGAAAACTCCTTGCTGGGGTTGCCATAAGTTGGTTGCAACTTGATGGCACTTTACATACACACAATATAAGACACAGGAAGTGCCAATTCATGTAGTGGCAAGGAAAGCATTCTGTAAATGTGGTACCACCAAAGAGAAGGCTTTTTTTTTCTGGCCAGCCACCTCCCCACATTGCATACCATTACCTCATGGATAAGAACATAAGAATGTAAGAGAAGCCGGTGTTGAATCAGGCCAATGGCCCATCCAGTCCAACACTCTTGTCACACACTGGCCAAAAATACCAGGTGCCATCAGGAGGTCCATCAGTGGGGCCAGGACACTAGAAGTCCTCCCACTGTTGCCCCCCCCCAAGCACCAAGAATACAGAGCATCACTTGCCCCAGCCTGAGAGTTCCTATCTATATCTTGTGGCTAATACCTTGTGGATCTGTTTGGTCAGGTTCAAACAGGATAAGGCACTTCTTATACCTATCCATTTAGGGCTTTAAAAGTAAGCACCAGCACTTTCAATTGTGCTTGGAAACTAATTGGCAACTCCCTTTGGACTGCAGGTTTCTGTTGTAGATTGCTTGTATTTTAATGGATGGATGAAGCTTAAAATAAGCAGAACTAAATTGCTGATGAAAACATGGTGTTTGGTCTATTATCACGCTGCTAATTTCCTTAATTTGTTTTAGTGGATATCTGACATCAGTTAATGCAATTATGAATGACCTGACTGTGCTAACCAAACCTAAAATCAAGCTAACTTTCACAATTAAAGTGAAGTTAAAGTAAAATACAATCATCTTATTAATGTTCTGGTATATGGAAAAGCATTTAACTATTCAGAACACCGATCCACAAACCATTAGATCATTTTTAATTTACAAAAAAATCAACATGTGTATTAGAGTATTTGCCTACTTAACTTTTTATATTAAGTTATGTTTTTAAGCTATATGGATGAGAGCAAAGGCAATGGATCCCCGTTGGGTAAAGATTCTTCCCTGCCTCTTAGCCTATCATCATCTAATGACATCAATGTATCAACCAGAGATATAAGAGCCCACTCTACGTCTCACATTTACTTTTTTGGAGATGGGATTTACCCATCCTGCAGTCCCAACTCCCTGCCCCTGAAGAATTCAGAAGCAAGACAAAAATGACCCCCATGTAGTAATGCTCCTGGAATTTCCCCTAGTCTTGAAAGATGACAGAGACTAGAAGTGACAGGTTACAGCACCACCTGGATGTGACAGCACATTTCCCCCAAATTCTACCTTTCCCAAACACGGCTTCCAAAGTCTCCCAGCATTTGCAGAGGAAGTGCTGGAAATCTTACCCCACTCGAGATGGTTAGAGCAGTTAACATACAGTACAGTGCCTGAAAACCTATAGTAACAACTATGGCATTCTGTGCTTTCAAAATTCAGCAATTCTCTCAACTTCTGTTTGCTTGTTTTTTGCCATCAAGTTGGCGCTGATTTATGGTAACCTCATAGGATTTTCAAGGCAAGAGGTGTTCAGAGGTTGTTTGCCATTGCTTCCTTCCACATCACAATCCTGGAATTCCTTGGCAGTCTCACTTCCAAATACTGGCCAGTACAGACCCAGCTTAGTTTTGGAGATCTGATGAGATTGCGCTAGCCTGGGCTATCCAGGTCAGGGCACCCATGAGAATAACACACACTGGTATTTAATGTTTTCCCCAAGTTCAGAAATACCATATTTATGATCCAAGGTGGAAACTGTTTAAAGTTAGTCTCAGCTCACAAATAAGTTTGAACACATGCGTGTGTGTGTGTGTGTGTGTGTGTATTCCAGCAGCAATGGTCAGGGAGATGCAAAGTGAAGGACTGATCATCCAACTTTCACTAGACCTGAAAGCCTTGCCAAAAGGGAATTCCCAGTCCAGAGTTTCCAGGAAATTGTACTTTGCTGGAGCTTCTGGTCTTTTAATAGAATTCAGAAGCCTTAACGAACTGTAATTTCCTGGCAACTTTGCATTTTGCTTTAATACCTAATGAAGGAGACTTAGGAGGCCTTCAGGCATCACCATAAAAGGAACAGCAAACACAGAAAGGTCTACAGACAACCTTTGTGCAAACGAACTGAATGCATCAAGAGGAAGAGGGGGGCACAAGCTTACGGACCCTGTCCCCCACCTCCAGACATTCCTGGGTGTTTTGTGATCAAGTGAGTGAGTTATTCTTTATCCTTCTACCTCTCTCCTCCCCCCCACCAACCCAGGCTGCTTCCAAGAACCTGAAGGACTCCCAAAATCTAACTATTCATTGTACCAGGAATTCCAGGAGTGCTTGGTTACTCTGGATATCCTCAAGCTGACCAAAAATGCCTAATTTCACGTTTAATTTTGACTCAGAGATTCTGGAATGTCCATTCCTAGTTCAGTTTTTACAAGCTTATTCAGAGAATTCATTCCAAAAGCTCAAAAAAACAAACAAACCAAGCCTCTTCTAAATGGAGTGGGTGGATTACTACTTTAGTAGGAGATGTTTTCTTAAAAGAAACCCACACAAATGCTATTAAGATACATTGCCTATTTCTTTTCTTGTCTTTTCCTTCTTTTGCCACTTAGTATTAAAGAATAGGGCTTTGTTGGTTTGCCAGCCCCTAGTTCCCAGTAGGAGTTCCCCCACTTTTGGGGGCTCAGACCTGCTGCCGGCCAACGGGCCAGCAGGGGAAGCCCCACCCCCAAACAGGGACGTTGCCAGGTGACATACAAGATGCAATGACGTCACCGAGAAGTGACATCATCATGCTGGAGATGTCGGGGTGATGTGCTAGTTTTGGGGCAGACTCTATGGTTTTGAA
Source organism: Gekko japonicus (assembly GCF_001447785.1). Lineage (NCBI taxonomy): Eukaryota > Metazoa > Chordata > Lepidosauria > Squamata > Gekkonidae > Gekko > Gekko japonicus. The sequence goes on from NW_015164283.1 coordinate 20,312, forward strand.
GGCAAAAAACCCCCATAGATGTTTGGCCCCCAATGGATGGAAGGTAGGACTGGGCAACCCTAGGGCTTTGAATCTTACTATGCATGCTGGCCCTTCCCAACTTTGCTATAAATGTGGTGCCCCTGTTCAGTACCATAGGCTTTTAATATAAATGCTGTAACTGGTGGAGAGGAAAAGGGGCCATTCTGAATATGCTAAGTAATAACAGACTTTTAAAAGTATGCAACCTACGAATAAATGTTTGCAGTCCCTGATTTTTGCCTAGTGTTTTCAGAAAAAGGTGTGTTTTTTTTAATTCACAAAGCATTTTGTAACTGCTAAGCCACCAGATCCATTTTAGTTCATTAAACTTAAGGAACACAGAAGTGGGTAAAAGTTCATTAAATAGGTGCAGGCTGACAGCAAGTCAGAATGCTAATTGAGCTTTTATGTGCAACAAAAGAGGTACAAATGGAAATTCAGTGTTATTCTAGCGAATATCACACATAAAAGGCCCCATTGGAGCAGAGGATGCAAGGAGGAAATCCGATCGTAAAAATACTGGAGATAAAAATCACTTCTATTACATTTGAAGCCCCATTGCTTTCTGTTCCATTTTGAGAAGTTTCATTTAATAATGCCAACCAATGATGCAGTAACTGCTGAAGGCATATCTAAAGGCACCCCGACTTCAATTCCTGTGCAAAAAGGAACATTTTTAGTACTGCCTGTGTACTGCAATAGATTTTGGTGGACGTTGGAGCATTTTACATTTCATACACCAAGCCAATACAAAGTTGTTTCATCCCCAGCTTCACCACACACTCACCCCGGTGCAGACTTAATCAAAGCACTTTAGATGTGCTGCCTTATCAAGCCTGAGCCAATGACAGGTAGGCACAATGAAACGGAAGGGCAAAATAAAGCCCCTTTGGAAACTGCACAGAAGACGCTGCATGTCTTATGCGTACCTAGGGATAGTGTCTTCTAGTTCTGTACTGCTTAAAACAAGTTAAACCCTAGGGAAAATCAGTGTACAGCAAGATGGAAATGGTTTAAAATAATCTCATCACTTCATAATGAGGATTTACATTTTCTTACTTTGAAAACGTTTGTATTCACGATTTCTTTTCTCCTCTCCCTTTTCAGTTGAATATTATTAACATGTTTATAGTATAGTTTATATATTTAAATCTCCTTTTCATTGAACTTTAAGACGAATTCTTCTCATCTGTCTTCACTGCTTAAGATATAAGGCAAATAATCATTCTTGAATGGATGTTATCAGGAGGTGAGGACATGGAGCTTAGGCAAATAGCCATGACAAGGGAGGAAGTTCTAGAACTTATAGACAAATGGCAAACAAACAAGTCATCAGGAATAGATGGTATCCATCCAAGAGTTCTTAAAAAGAATTCAACAATCTGCCTCGGGAGGTGGTAGATGCTCCTTTGCTGGACGTTTTCAAGCAGAGGCTGGACGACCATATTTCGGGTATGTTGTAGGTATGTAGGGCTATCTTTCAGCCATGCTCCTGCAGAGTGCAGGGGGTTGGACTAGATGACCTGCAAGGTCCCTTCCAACTCTAACATTCTATGATTCTATGATAAGTCTAGCCCAGCTTCTGACAAGTGTACGCCATCACTCCTGTACAAGTCAGAGTGGCTCGCCTTTATACTAGGGTGAGGGGGAAAATAGCCCAAACCTCCTTCAAATGCTCTCTGAATTCCACGGTTAGCCTTGCAATGGGCTTTGTCAATAGCCAGGAGGTCCATTGCACCATGCCAAACCAGACGCAGCACCATGGCAGACCAAACAATCAAGATCTTCAGCCATCGCTGCTTAATGAGGAGAAAATCCTCTTGGGTCTGTAGAATCAAAGCCTTCCCCTTAATCAGGTCGAGATCCTTGCCCCCAAGATGAAGAACAAGCACATGGGAGGGGGACCAACCCTCCCTTCAAACAATAACTGCAAAAGGCCAGGCCACTGCAAACCCCAGCGTCCCAGCCAGTCAATGGTGGCCCACTGGCTGAGCCCCAACTGTGAGCCCACGGGCATCCTCTTTGCCTGGTGAGCGGCCCAGAATACAAAACTGTGCCCGCAGATTAGAACCCTCTTCCTATCCAGCTGGCCAACAGGACCTGAAATGAAAGAACAGTGAGCAACAGAACAGGAACTTCAAAACATAACCTGGCACTTAGAAGCCAATTCAAGGCCCTGCCATGGGAGGCACATAGGACGTGTATGCTGAGGAATGCCACTTGCCTAATCATTGAATGTCTTGAGCTGAATAACCCATAGCCGCTGCCACAGAGGCAGCACCAGTGCAAACGGAGTGGATGCAAAAACAGACACCAGAAATCCCCAACCAGTCCAATGCAATTAGGGTTGCCAGGTCTGGGTTGGAAAATACCTGGAGATTTTGAGGGTGGAGCCAGGGGAGGGTGACGTTTGAGGAGGGGAGGGGCCTCAGCATGAGACAAGGCCATAGAGTCCACCCTCCAAAGCCGCCATTTTCTCCAGGGGAGCTGATCTCTGTCAGCTGGAGATGTAAAAGCGGGAGATCCCCAGGCCCCACCTGGAGGCTGGCAACCTTAAATGCAATAGAGAAGACAGCCCAAAACTGATGCTTGGTTAAAGGGTTTCCATCTTGGTGGCAAAACAACACACCACCACCCAGCCCCCTAACAGCAAATAGGCAGCTAACACTGAAAGAGAGCACAATTCCTTTTTAGAACACACACCAAGTGTGACTATAGACCCTCACCTCTGCTGGTCCATTTTGGAGTGCCTCAAAGTCAGATAGGCCCTGTCAGGAACCAGGCAGACATCTTGCACCCTCAGTGCCTGTCCAGACACGTCCAACTTTGACTGCGCTACCAGCTCACTTATTCGAAAGGCCCTGAAAAAGGCAACCAGGGCTGCTGCATGAAAAAGACATGCCTCGTAAGCTGCTGCACAGACACCCCCTCCCCAAGTAGCCTGCAAACCCCACAGCACCACTTGGGTGATGGGCCACCAGTGATCCACATGCGCCCCAGCTTCACGCATCCAGCCCTCTAACATCCTACGAATCCTAAAAATCGCCTGTAACATCCACAAGCCCTCGGGCCTTGCTGGCATAGGCCAGTGCAGAGAGCAGGCTCTTGATTGAACTGACTTCCAGACCCTGACCTTTCATAGAAACACAGAAATGCAACACATGGTCCATGGGTATAGGCCACAGTCTAGGATACCCTACCTTGTATCTAAACTCAGCAAACTGGCGGACCGCACGGTCATATGCCCACTTTGTTCCTGGAGCAATGGCTAGGCCCATTGCCCTGTGCACCTCTGCCTTCCAACCTGCCAGAGCTCCTGTGGCATTCACACTGGCTGCAAATTGGCTCCTGGGGCCAGCTGACGAAACCTCTCCTGTTTATGAGAGAGAGCATCAGCCACCCCATTATCGATTCCCCCACAGACAAACCAGCACCAGGATGGGAAAAAATTCAAGAACAGTCAGGTCCTTGGTAATCCCGGCCACTGCTCAATCGGCGGGCCATTCTTCAGCACACCAGTGCCCTTGAAAATAGACTCCAAAGCCCAAAGACCCTTCCGGTTCCGGTCCCGACGAGAGAAGTCGCACAGAGATAGAGCTCTGAGCATTCTTCTCTATTCTACTCTTCCTAAAGACTTAAACAACAAGCAAAGTTCTCTCCCGTAGAGAGAGACTTAGCAAGGAGCTCACCCCCAGGTTTGGGGAGGGTGGCGACCCCCCTCAGATAATTCTGGGTTCGCTCCGAGGCAGGGAAGAGTTAGAAGCAAGAGAGACGAGCAACCCCGTCAGCTCCTGCAGCAGCCGAGACCCTAGAACCAAGGAGTCTTCAAGGAAAATTGCCAAACAACAGTGGAAGCTAAGTACCTTCATAATTTCTTGTTACTAAATGCGACAGGTTTAAAAGGAAATAAAGAGCTGAGAAGGGGGGGTGAATTAAGAGACTTTGCGCTAGGGTAGAAAGGGGCTAGAATTAATAAAAAAGAAGCGGCTACTTACAGAACGCCCAGAAAGAGATACGATAATTACTTAAGCGCAAAAAGATTGGAAAAACAAATATTACATAAACTATTACTTTGTCTCCAGTTTGCAGCGAGACGGGCCCCTTTAAGACGAGTGAGGAGAGAGTTCCGGGGTGACGAGGCTTTTCTCTCCAATCTCGGCGGCGACAAGGAGAAGCGGAGGCGAGGTGACGTCGTCGAGAGGCGCGGAGAAGGAGGCGTGGCAGAGGAAGGCAAAGGCAGACCCGGAGGAGGAGCGAGGAACAGAGGGAACGGCCGAGCGTAGAGGGAAACAGCAGAAAAAGCGGAAGGACGTTCGCGCAGACGCAGAAGAGGAGGAGGAGAGACGCAGAACCCGGAAGTTAAAGAGAAAGATAAGACGCTTGTTTTTTGCAGAAAGACAAGGACAAAGACAGGTGAAAAGAAACGGAAGTAATCTACATGAAGGAAGACATAAGCAAAGGAGTGAAAAAGGAAATAGAGACAATAATTAAAATTTGAATAAAGTGGCATCAAAGTGATATTAAAGTGATATTACATATATACCTGCAAGCTGTTACAAATATAATACCAACAAAACAGAGATTATTAAAGGTAGATCTACACTTAAGTGTGATTAAAAAGAGAGGGAAGGATAAATAAAATAAAATAAAACCTACTTTAACAACTAACAATTAAAGAGGGAGGTAAAAGAAAGGAAGAATACAGAAGACATCAAAATAATTATAAGACATTAAAGGATACCAAAAACTATCCAATTGAAAATAAACACAACTAAAAGCAGCAAGCCACTGTAAACAATGGCAACAGGTGCAGGAGGTAATAGAAAAGGGTCCATACCCTCTCCAGGGCAAGCAGGAAACATATCACAATTAAAAGCTAGTATCTCCCAACAATCAATGCAAGAATTAAAACAATATATACAGGAAAGTTTGGCTCAAATGTTCCATCAGAACATGGAAGTAACTCTACCAAATTTAATAAAGAAGGAACTAGCCCCCATAAGTGATAGAATGGAGGAGAGAAAATAGACTCCAAAGCCCAAAGACCCTGCGGCATCAGAATGGATTTGTAGCTCGGCCTCCAGCTTCAGATTATCTCTCCAAAACGAGATCCCATTAAAAGAGTCCAGAAATTCCCGCTACAACTCCAAATCTGCCCTGACGTTCGCTGTGACCCTGGCCCTGTGATGAGGCAAGTGCAACCCACTCATGGTGTCACACAGCCTTCTCAAGAAGGCACCACCTGGTGCCACAACTTTGCGCCACTTGCACCTGGTAGCCCACCACTTGCTGAAACTTGTGCAAAGTAGCTTTCTTTTTTCCTCTGAACTCAGCAACTCTTCTGCGCTGTTCAACCAGTTTACTGGCAGGTAGTCTGGACGCTTGGGCTACGGTGTCAAGTTCTACCCCTAAACATGTCAATAACTGTGAAGGGCCCTCAGTCTTCTCAATTCAATTCAATTCAATTCAAATACATTTTATTGGCACCCTCAGTCTTCTCATGAGCCACGGGGACCCCAAGCTCTTTGGCCAGTTCTAAAAACCCCAGCAACAATTTCTCACGCTGACTGGAACCAACAGGGGCCACAAACAAAAACTTGTCTAGATAGTGCACGACAGTGTCCAGCCCAGTGCGGGAACAGAAAGCCCATTCCGAGAAAGAACGAAAGCATTCCAATGCAGCACATGACACCGCACAGCCCATAGGTAATGTCCAGTCCATGTAAAACTGCCCTTGGAAAGAAAAACCCAGAACTCAAAATCATCCAAGTGCACTGGGAGAAGGCGAAATGCAGCCTTAATGTTGTATTTGGCCATCTCCACACTCAACCCACAGCGGTGCACCACGCAAACTGCTTGGTCAAAGGAGGTGTACCGGATTCTACATAGGGAGTCAGGAATGATTACCACCACTGACAGCCTGAGCTTCGTCGACTTTAAAATCAGTTACTGACTGCATTTATCAATATGTTGATGCTACCCTGCTTTCGCCATTGCCCCTTAAATTGTTCATGAACACCTTATGTTGTGTTTTTAAGCTTTTATTTATATTGTTGTCTTAGCTACTGCATTTTGTGTAAGCCGCCCTGAGCCTGCTCCAATGGGGAGGGCAAGGTATAAATCAAATAAATAAATAATAAACCGATGTTCCCCTGGGATAAGAAAGGTGGTGAATTAGGCGGTATTCCCCCGGGGCCTTCTTAGGAACAATCTCCAATGGGGAAACCCACAGGTTCTAAACAGACAGGGTTGGAAATGGACCCAAAACCCTCCCTTCAGCCCTCTCCTTCTCAGTTTTGCCCTTGATTGAGCACAAATTATGAGCCATGAAGCGGGCCCTAGGAGCCTGACAGGGAATATGAAAACCAAACTTAAACCCATTGAGCAAGTATAAACCGTCGGCCTTCTTAGGATAGTTCTGCAACCATGCTTCAAGAACTTTCAGCTTTATGGGGCTGGACCCCTTTCCCCGCAGATTGACCAGACCCGCCCCCTTCGGGTCTCCTGCAGCCCTTATGGGGCTTCGCCTGGAAGCATGCGGAAAATGGGTGCAGCCCACCACACAAGGGGCACTCATGCCGGTACTGGCGGACTTTTCTATTACACACTTCCTGTGACCCGAACTCCCAGCAGAGCTGGTGGGGTTGAACCGCCTGCCCTGCAGTACTGCAGGCAGTGGGAGAGCCTGAAAGGTGATGCACAAGGTGACCACTGTGTGAACAATTGCCCAAATCGGGCTGAGGTGGTGACATAACCTGCAGCCACAGATGCGGGTGCACTTAGTCCCACTGCAAGGAGGGGTTCATGGCCACCCGCATCCTAAACTCTTCATCATATTGAAACCAAGCGGGGCCAGTAAAGCCTGTATAACCCTTGTATATGATGTTGAAGTACTGGTACAGCAACAATGCCCTCCAGGGCTGTGCCTTAGACAGCACCCCAGATATACAAATTCCGCTAGGAGAAATACCATCAGAAATTGCCAAAATATAAACTATAAAGTTGGTGGTGTCACAACGACAAAATTAAGTGCACTCTATAACTCTAATAAGGCATAAGATACAATGTTTCCTCCTTAGAAGATAAGACGTAAAGTCCATGTAATCAGTTGAACTTGATAGTTCAACTTCTTTAGTTTTCCAGCTGTGTGGGTGGAACCTGATTTCAACAATTTCAACAGATCACAAGGTTCGTATGATTTGTTGTTTACACTATAGGTCCCCTTGGGGAGTTCACTAGCAGTGACACAGCCGAGGCCGGAAGCAGACGTGGATCGTGTGCCGAACGGTCCCACCAAAAGGAAACCACCATACCCGCCTTGAGCACCAGGACGAACATCCCGACCGAAGACTGCCTGGGAAGAAAATGAAGCCAAGTCGGAGAAACAACAGTCACCACCTGAGTGCCGGTAGGCAGCCCCGTCCCTGTACAATGTGGCCCTAGTTAGGGAGGAAAAGCGTTCTTAGAACCCTCTATGTAAACCGCCCAGAGACCCCCAGGGGTCAGGGCGGTATAAGAAATCGAATATGGCGTATAAGGCACAGTGGTGCCCCTGCTCCGCAGCTGGCCACTGCAGTGTGGGCACGACTCAGGATTACTCTATGGGTCAGGGCGGTATAAGAAATTGAATATGGCGTACAAGGCACAGTGGTGCCCCTGCTCTGCAGCTGGCCACTGCAGTGTGGGCATGACTCAGGATTACTCTATAAATGTAGTATTTAGCTGTTTAATACATATATTTAGACTCGCCACACAATTAATCCCTCAGCTGGGCATCTTCACTGCCCGCTACACTATTTCTACTGTTTGTTTTAATCTACAGAGGAGCTTCTATCAAAAACAGACACAAAGAGGGCCTCTCATATTCATGCAACAGGTTCATTTGGATAAATATTCATTTCAGTTATGCTCCCATTGAAAAACGCAACTTTATTTAATCGGCTTCAAAATATTTAACTTTCCAGACTTTGCATTAGAGTCACTGAGTTTTCTTAATTCATTTTGACAACCTCGATGTTGTTTATTTTATGCTAAACGCTTTAAACCCATTTAATTTGCTTTGACATCCCATAGTTCATGTGATCTGTCTTGTGACTAATCTGTGGCATAATATTTAAATAGAAGTGACAGTTAAGTGCTCTGCCATGTGTGATACATGTACAACCATAAGTGACACAATCCCAAATTCATGAATACCAAAAAGAAGGTAAAGCTCTCCAAATCACAGTCCACACATTTATGATTCCCAAATAACAGACAAACCCCACAGAATGCTAGACAGAAAACCTTCATTTCCGTTATGGTCTGGGCCAATGTTCCCTCTAAGCTGTGGAGTCTTGTGAGCAAAAATTCTACTTTGTGAGCGACTGGCATTAAAGTGGTGAGTGAGCCATTTGGCTGCTGCATAAATTAGTTTGCTCTGGAGTCCTCCTTCCTGGGCTAAGACAAAAAGGTGTGAGCCAGAGGCTAAAAAACTGTGAGCCAGCTCACACTAACTCAGCTTAGAGGGAACACTGGTCTGGGCCAATGTTCCCTCTAAGCTGTGGAGTCTTGTGAGCAAAAATTCTACTTTGTGAGCTACTGGCATTAAACTTGTGAGCGAGCGATTTGGCTACTGCATAAATTAATTTGCTCTGGAGCCATCCTTCCTGAGCGAAGACAAAAATGAGTGAGCAAGAGGCTAATAAACTGTGAGCTAGCTCACACTAACTCAGCTTAGAGGGAACACTGGTCTGGGCCCAGTTTTTTTTAAGAAATGAAGTTTTCAACATTGTCTGAACTTCTGTTTCTGACATTTACTTTGTCTTGCTTATTTCTCTTCTGTCAATATCTAAATCCCCTTTATTATTGCATCATTAAGGTACCTTCCAAAAACACGTTACTATTTTAAGCCCTAGGGCATACTTAGGTATACAGCCTATCCTCACTCTAGATCTTAGAGCAAGTAGCTACGTTTCAGGAAGCACCCTTGCTGATTTCCTTTCATTTATTTCAAATCCTTCTGTTGAAATTAATGGGAATCATTAGGCAGCAGATTTCGGTAGAGTTTTGAAAAAAAACCCTGCCATTTGTTTCATCGAAGACATCAGGTGAAGGGGGGGGGAGTAGTTGGAGTTTTGAAGCACGTTATTGTAAACCATTCTACCCCCTTCCAAATACCTCAGTCCTTTAGATCTCACTAAAATTAGTCAGATGTTACTCGTTCCATTCTTGTTAAAAAAAAATTGGCTGCATCTCATGTTTTGTTTCACATTTCACTTATTTCTGTGAACTTAATGTGGATTCACCAAGAATCCACATTTCAGTTTTGTATGTTAGTTGCTGTAGATTTTCCGGGTTGTGAGGCCGTGGTCTTGGCACTGTAGAACCTGACATTTCGCCAGTAACTGTGACTGGCATCCTCAGAGGTATAACACAGAAATATGGAGTTCTCTCTGTGTCAAGGCTCTACACAACCCGGAAAATCTACAGGAACTAATGAACTCCGGCCATGAAAGCCTCCGACAACATATTTTGTATGTGTTTTATATCTATGATACAATGGTGATATGGTTGCCAGCCCAACTTCAAGTTGCAGGAGATTTTTTTTGGGGGGGGGAGATTTCAAAATCACAGACACAATACTGCCCTAGCAGACGGTGGCCCAAGGGGCTACATAAGGATAGGGGGCCTACTTTGCAAGCTTGGAAGGAGGGAGACTGGTTATGGCATTTCCCGCCCATACGGGTATTTGGTGTGGTGGTTAAGTGCGTGGACTCTAATCTGGGAGAACTGGGTTTGATTCCCCACTGCTCCACTTGCACCTGGCTGGATGACCTTGGGCAAGCCATAGTTCTGATAAGAGCTGTTCTTGAAAAAGAGCAGTTTCTGTCAAGAGTTCTCTCAGCCCCACCTACCTCACAGGGTGTCTGTTGTGGGGAGGGGGAGGGAAAGGAGTTTGTCAGCCGCTCTGCGACACCTTTGGGTAGTGAAGGGCAGGGTATCAATCCAATCTCTTCTATTTGGTGATGGGAGGGACTTAGTATTTATTGCTGTAGCACCTCCTCCCATCTGGGCAGTTCGTTTGCAATTGGCTGACAAGGAGGATTGTCGCTCCTGTTTGTCCAATTGAGGCCTAGGCGGTTCCTCTCAGTGTTGATCTGGTTTTCTACGGGAGTTTCTTAAGGCTCGGGGGGGTTGTTTAGCTTTGGACCTGGGATCAACTCTATATTTCTTTCGTGGAACTGGCACTTTGGTTCCAGGTCCCCCCCTGTTCTTAAACCCACCCTCTCCACCCTTCCCTGTTTCATCTTCGTGTCCCCCCCCCCTTTCCTTTGGGTTTTCTGCATTTATTAGCTTCTCACAGGATTGTCCTCGATCAGCAGCTTTAGCGGGTAGTTTGGGTGTGGTTGTGCAGCCACGTGCGAGGGTGCCATTTTGCCACACATTTTTCTCTAGGCCGCAATGGCTTCAGGGAAGGGGAAGGGTCCTGCTAAGGATTCTTAGCAAGCAGCCAAGGCTGCTTTGAGACTGGTTACCGAAGCTCACTCCTCGTCGGATGACAAGAAGGCGGAGCAAGAGCGTCATTGAATTCTGGAGCGTTTGGAGGTGTTGGAATTGGGCATGCGATCCACATGCCATTAAGCGGGCGCACAAGAAAGCCAACTGAGAATTGGGGAATGCCATGAGGGGTGGCCTGGGTTTTGTCATACCGCAGCCTGGCATTGTGAGGGAGTGTGTGCATTTATATTGTAACGATGGTGTGCACCTCTCTGAGATTGGGAATCGGATATTCCTAGAGGACTTCTGGCAAGGGCTGAGGCAGATTGTTGGCTGGTGTATGGGGCCAAGGGCCACGCGGAGGCTTGATCCTTGGTGGTGGTGGAAATCTGTCCTGTTTCTGTTATGAGGGGGAACACCAAGTGACATATTCCCCCTTGTTTGGGGGATTGGCACACCTAGCACAAACCATTCCTTGGTATGGGCCTTGGATGGGGACTGTGGGTGGCCTGCTATACACCTCGTGCTGGGTCTCCCCTCGTGCTCTGCGGCTATTTGGCTCACGGTGGGGTGTTAGCCTGTCTGCCGCCTGACAAAGGCTGTGTTGTTGGTTGGCTTGCAACAATGCTAGGTGGTTCACCCTGTCTAAGGTCAGGAAAGGGATCAGGGGATCCCTTTGCTGGTCATGCGTTGCAGCCTTTGCCAGTTATAGTTATCCTGTTGAATTTAATAGTTAAATAAAGCTGCCCTTAGTTTATACCATTTACCTGTGTCTGTTTCTTTCTTCCGACTAAGCGTGCAATGCTATAATATCACTTCTGGCTGAGTAAAAACCATGGAGATCGGGGACATTTCTGCAGCATCACTGCATTGCACCAATGCCACTTCTGGTTCCAGTTAGAAGTGACATCAAGGTATCATGTGACACCATTCACCCCATTTCCCCTCACTACTCCATCAAGCACTGGTGAGGGATGGGGACTGCTAGTAGGATTTGCCTGCTTATAAGTGGACAAATGATAACCTTATATGGGAAGCATCCTTAACTTTCAATAGTTATATCCTTACTTACCAAACATTTGTTTATTATTAGATTGGTAGATTTATTTATTCCTTAACCTCAGGATGGTGTACAGCAGTTTTGCCCCAAACACACATCTTTCTATCCCCTAATGGTTCACACTTTTTATAATTGAAGTAATTAAATGGTTTTGTGGATATAAAGGTCAAATTAATTGGTAATTACACTTTATTGACAAGACATTCCAACTGATTAAGGAGTAATGTGATTTTTAAGCCTTCCTGATGTCGAAGTCAGTCTGTGCTGAGTGATGGCTCAGATTTCTCAGATTATGAGCTACCTGCTAGCCCTCAGCTGGTAACTGAACAGCCGACTGCAGCTGGCTCTGAGCCAGAAGGAGAACGACAAGAGTTCAGGTTACTGGCTGATCAAGATTCACAGCCTACAGCTGAAACTTATCCAACATCTTGTAGCTCTGAAGCAGTAAACAACCCTTTGGAAGCCACTCCCTGCTCACCTACCTCACCCCACACCCTTGCACCGCCAATGCTGTCAGAAACGCTTACGACTGCAAGAAAGGAGAAGTGCAAGACTCATGGCCCATCATCAGCTGTCAATTGAAGAGTCAAATGAGTGGGTTCAGGATGACTGCCAAGGAACTGGCTGGGAGCTTAGCCTGTTAAGATGTGGCTATAAATTCAGTCAGGAGAAGCAGCAGTTTGTGGATACAACAAGTACACTTTGCTGCTACTGTGCCATCAGTCTTGCTGCTACAGGACCTCTGCAACTCTGAACCTTGGACTGGACCTGACAACTGGCTTTTCCAGAAACCACGACCCTGGAATTGCTGCCTGGAACTCCTTGACCCTAGACTGGACTTTGGTAAACCTGCTCTTTGGAACCCCTGAGTTTTGGACTGGACTTTGGTTACTCTCTGCAACCTTGCCTGTGACCAGCCCTGCTGGACCCACAGCCCATGCTTCCTGGGGAAGGTACATCAGTACACCAGAACACCCACACAAATTCTACGTCCCTTGCAAATATAGCAAGATCCCTGCCCACTTCTCCTGCCTAACTGTTCAAGATGCTGTTTTAAAGCTTGTTTAATCTAAATTCCATCCAATAAAGAATTTCCTATTTATAAGAATGGATGGCTATTAGCTGGGCTCCTTTTGTAGGATTAACTGGATGAAGTTATTGTTGTGACTTTTCATAACTTTTCAGTATTTTCCTTCAAATGCCCAATATTATTAATTTATTTCCTAAAACTGATAAGCGACTTTTCACCAATTTCAAAATGACATTCATAGTATGACAAATCGCTAAAATTATTATATTATTGGCTATTTCTCAGGCAATAAAATGTTTATTGGATCTTATGGTGTGCATTCTAGCAGTTCGAAAGCAAGAAATTGCAAGTAGATAAATAGGGACCACTTCGGTGGGAAGGTAACAGTGTTCCGTGCGCCTTGGTGTTTAGTCATGCCAGCCACATGACCACGGAAACGTCTTCGGACAGCGCTGGCTCTTCGGCTTGGAAACGGAGATGAGCACCGCAACCCTAGAGTTGGACTCGACTGGCTTTTGAGCAAGGGAAACCTTTACCTTTACCTATGGTGTGCATTTAAAAATGTGAACATTAAAAAGCAGTCAGTGACTCATGGCGGAGAAAGGTGAGACTCAGTCATAACTGCCATTTTCTATCCATAATCAGTTTTAAAGAATAATTTTTAAATTATGCATGTGTGAAAGAAATGTACATGTTCTGTATACAGAGATGACTCCTCATTTTTTTCATTCTGTGTAATTGCTCCTTTCAAGGGAGGTTGATCTTAACGTCACTGATCTTTTAAAAGAAAGTTCACGAATTTGTCATTTTAACTGTAGGAAATGTCATTAATTATGGCAGAATGTGAGTTACCAAGATGTACATTACACTGGAGATAATGATATTTTAAAGAGAACAAAACTTAATTTTCTGATTTAACCCAGAGGTGATGCAAAGGATTGAGAAGGTGCTTGACACTTTACAGTTTGGGAAACGGTTTGCTAATGGAGCATCAGAAGGACTGGGTAGGATTTCTTTCAATATCACTATGAGGGCTTATTCTACAATTCCCACTGCACACTAGTGAAAACAGAATCCCAAAGTGGTAGGAGACAGGAGATTATCGGCATTAGTGTATAACAGATGGTTGTTTCAGTAGTTGGGCAACAGGTCATCTGCAATGAGTTGGAACAAAAAAGAAGGTACCATAGTCAAGTGTAGATTAACTATGGGTCTCAGAAAAACTACACCTTCACAGGGACTGATACCTCTGAGATTTACCCACCAGTTCCTCTGAGAATGAGCCTGTTGAGAAAGAGAAGTCAATGCAACAAGAAAGTGTGGTGTGTGGTTTTAGCAAAAATGGCAGCTATACAGCTTGCTTCCATCCATCCCCTCAGGAAGGGCTAAGGCCTGGTTTACACAACCAGCAAAATGAGGTGGTAATCAAAGTGGTTCCAATAATAAAACTGACTATACCAATTCAGACTCCAGATAACAGATTACACCTTTTTAAAAACTTCTTTTAATACTAATTCCTGCACACGGGTCATTTCAAAGAAAAAGAGGTGCAGGAGCTCATTAGCATAACTCATTAGCATAACTTATTTGCATATGCCACACCCCCTGACATCACCGGAAGTGTGTCAGAAGGCAACACCCACCACTCAGGCTCCACTGGACTGTTTTGGATTGCTAGCTATTTGGGGGGGGGGGATGTGCAGATCTGTCCTTGCAGAGGAGGGAGAGCTTGTACCTGAATAACACTTGGTCTTAAAGGTGCCACTGGACTGTTTTGGACCGGGGGGCCAGGGGGGGAGCTCTGCAACTTACCTGGCTGCTTCTTGCTCTGACTGAGGGCTGCTAGGAGCAGGGGGTGGGGCTTGTTGCATGTGCCCGCCCCCTGGGTCTTTACTGCCGGAGCTCCGCTCCTGTGCACTCCTGCAGGAAATGACCCCTGCCCCCACAGAAGAGAAATTATTGCAGCTTGTATCTGAAGAAGTGAACAGTGTCTCACAAAAGCTCATACCCTGCCATAAATTTATTTATTTATTGAATTTGATTTGTATCCTGCCCTCCCTGCTGAGGCAGACTCAGGGCAGCTTACATTAAAAGTTAAAACATTAAAACACCAATGCATTGACACAATGCAACATCATAAAAACTCATAAACATAACAGAACAGAAACACAGGTAAAGTGCTGATGGCGGTAACATCCCAATAGGCCATGTTCAGATGGTAACAAAAGTATGGCCAAAATGGGTGTCCAGAATATCCCTAGCTGTTGATGATGCTGTTGACATAGAGGGCCTTAACTTGCATAGGGAGACCTATCAACAGCCTGGCTGCCGCATTTTGCACCAGCTACAGCTTCCGGAGTCACGCCAAGGGCAGCCCCATGTAGAGAGCATTGCAGTATTCCAGCCTCGAGGTGACCGTAGAGTGCATCACTGACGTCAGATCATTGCATTTGAGGAAGGGAACGAACTGCCTAATCAGCCAAAGATGGTAAAAGGCTGCCTTGGCCGTGGCTGTGACCTGGGCCTCCATCGTTAAGGAGACATCCAGGAGCACTCCCAAACTCCTGACCCTCGGCGCTGGCACCAGCAGTACCCCATCAAAGGCTGGTAGTGGAATATCTACCCCCAGCCCGCCCTGTCTCAGGCACAGGACCTCCGTCTTTGTCGGATTCAATTTCAATTGGCTCAGTCTAAGTCAACCAGCCACGTCCTGTAGCACCCGGTCCAGATCTTCTGGGGTAGAGTCGGACTGACTGCCCAACAACAGATATAGCTGGGTGTCGTCTGCATATTGGTGACACCCTAGTCTGTGGCTCTGGGCAATCTGGGCAAGGGGGCGCATGTAGATGTTGAATAGCATCAGGGAAAGCACCGCCCCTTGGGGCACTCCACAGATCAGTGGGTGTCTTCTGGAGAGCTGATCCCCGAGAGCCATCCTTTGTCCCCAACCTTGGAGAAAGGAGGTGAGCCATTGCAAGGCAACCCCTGAATCCCAGTGTCGGCATGGCAGTGGATCAGTAGCTGATTGTCATGTCAAACGCCACCGACAGGTCCAACAACAATAGCACCGCCATTCCGCCCCGATCCAGATGCCTCCAGAGGTCATCTGTGAGGGTGATGAGTACAGTCTCCATCCCATGGCCTGGGCAGAAGCCGGACTGGAAGGACAAATTGGGCAAATTGGAAACCGGCCAATAGTTGGCCAATTCGACCAGATCCAGGGATGGTTTTTTAAGGAGAGGGCAGACCATCGCTTCCTTGAGTGCCCCCAAGAACTGCCCCTCTGAGAGGGAATTGTTAATAATATCCCTGAGGGCACCTCGAAACCCCATATGGCCAGCTTTAATTAGCCGTGAAAGGCACGGATCAAGGCTGCACTGGTTGGGCATACCATCAAGAGCAATCTGTCGACTTCCTCTAGACTGAGTGGACTGAAATAATAAAAAATGGGACTAGAAGATGTGCATGGAGCCTCGAGTTTGCTCACTGTCTCACCTGGGGCGGGAAGATCGTGGCAGAGCAGCAAGACTTTATCTGCAAAATAGCTCGCAAAAGCCTCACAGCCAATATCCAATTCCCTAGTGTTTAGTCTGCCCTGTGGCAAGACTGTTAAGGACCTAATAGTTCTAAACAATTGGGATGGGCATGAGCTTGCAGACACAATCATGGCTGTGTAGAACTCTCTCTTTGTGGCTTTGACTGCCATCTCATAGGCTCTCATAAACATCCTATAGGATGCTCTTGTTGCTTCATCACAAGCGTGCCGCCACTGTCTCTATAGCCATCTAAGCCTTCACTTCATCAGCCTCAGCTCCTGGGTGAACCAAGGAGCCAGCCTAGAGTGAGGGCACAGAGGGCGTCTGGGAGCGATCTTGTTGATGGCTGCCGAGAGTCGGCCATGTCAATCCTTGACTAGCTCATCCAACAAGCCACCAGGAGGTGTTAGCCGGTGGGGGAGGTGTTAGCCGGTGAATGGAATGTCCCGCACGTAAGACTGAAAAGCCTAGAAAGAACTCTTCGGCATCAAGGAAGCCTGTAATGGGCCGTCCGGCCAGGCGGTGGCAGTGCTGCGCTGCAACTTGAAGCAGTCCGGAGAAAGCTGACGACATCAAGCCACGCCGAGGGAAAAATGCCGTTGGAACACCTCTGACCTTACAGCTGAACAAAACTCCCTGTCGGCTGCAAACGTGTGTGATTTAAAGATTATATGTTGTCCTCCCTTACTCCTTGAATCAGTCCCGTGTGTATTTGAGTAACTGTAAATCGCTCAGAGCCAGCAAGCTCTGCAGGATTGAGCAATTAATAAATTGAAAGATTTATTATTATTATTATTATTATTATTATTATTATTATTATTATTATTATTATTATTATTATTCTTGGATCCCACAGGGCCATCTGAAGCCTCAGAGGGTCTATTTGGCTTTGTGGGCATGCTAAAATACTCTCACTGCCCAAACAGGGTCAGAGTGAAACATTCACATGGGCCTTCAGGGCATGGTAGTCCAACCATGGAACTGCCATGCCCGCCAAACAGATTATCAGATCTCTCTGCTCTGAACACACCGATCATCTGCTTTGGAGAGCATGGAAGGGAGGCCTAATATGCAAAGGAGTTCCTGCTACAAAAAGAGCCCTGGCCGTAACAGTAACCTGGTCCACTGTAACCCCCCGCTGCGAAGATCAAATCAAGCATGTGACTGGCTCGTTGGGCGGGGGCCGTTACATATTGGTTAAGTCCTAGTGCCACCATGGACAACACCAGGTCCACTGCCTGTGAGGAGGTTGCATCATCAGCATGGACATAGAAGTCACCCAGGACTATCAGTCTAGGGTGCTCCAGTGCCCAGCCCGACACGGCCTCCACTAGGGATGACAAGCTATTGGTCGGTGTGTTGGGTGGTTGGTACACTAACCAAATATCCAAACTCTTCCCGGCTTCCCACACAAAGCCAGCACAATCTATGCCTGTGAGCCTCGGTGGCGGGAGCACCCTGAAGGAGTAAGCCTCCTGAATGAACACAGCCACTCCCCCCCCGCCCCTTAGTCCCGGATTGGTGGAGGACTGAGAACCGGGGTGGAGCCAACTGGGAGTGAACTACAGTCTCCCCATCTCAAAACCAGGTCTCAGTCATGCATGCCAGGTCCATATTCTAGTCCAGCAGGAAGTCCCGGAGGACCATGGTCTTATTATTTATGGACTTGGCATTACACAGCACCAAGGATGGAGAGGGGTCTTAAATCCTAGCCCCACTGTCTATCACCTTTGGTATGGGGTGCAGGCTGGAAGGGGGCTGAGCTTCTCTATTTCTCCATTTTGTTAATCTTTAAGATGCTACTGGACTCTCGCTCTTTTCTCCTAGTGCAGCTTGTGAAGGTCCAGGTTAGAACTGTTCTCCCCAATAATAGTGATTTATTATGTGCAGAGTTTTTAAATGGGGGAGATTAAAAATGTGGCTCACCCTAACCTGAAGGCTAAAGTAGTACTATGGCCTGTTTTACCACTTCAGAAGTCTACTACCTCATTCTGTTTCATTTGTAGACCAATTGCATTGGAATGGGTCAAACTTCACCCTAGGAAGGTGTTTCGAGTACAATAGAGAGAAAGGAACCATGAACATGCATGATTAGGAACAGTGTGACTATGTGCACAAGAGACTGAGTATTTTATGACTGCATATATGCATGAGAGCCTGTGGCTGTGTCAGAGTGGAGGGTGGGTTGCCTGAGGTAGTGAAACACTGAGTGGCTACAAAACTGTGATTGTGCTGGAAGAAGCAACCACAGTGGCAGGAGTTCCTGAGACATTTTGCAAATAGGCTCCATAGCATAAAGAAGTTGCCCCTGGGGGCGAGGAGTAGTCGGGGTTGCCACTGGGGACAAGGAGTAGTCTGGGAAGGCAGAACAAGAACATGAAACCTTTTTTCTCCCCATTTCCCTCCACCCACTGCAAATCATTGTGTTTCTCTACTTGTTTACTGATGTTGTTAATGTTTATATTGTCCATTGTACACAGTAGTGGTAACCAAGAATTGCCTTAACACAATTCCTTAACACAATTAGGAATGCCTTTTGAAGTCCTGGTACTGATACCGCAATGTGGCAAGTAACTATCACTGAGTATTGTTATAGAATGGATCAGATTGTATCTAAAATGAAAGCAATAAATCATCCGGTTTTGATTCTGACTTGAATCTTGGAGCAGAGGATTGCATTTGATACTGGAAGGAAAGAAAATATAGTGAACACTAAAGTAAGATCTCAGTTACATGGGCACTGATACAACATTGGGTATGTTAATAACAACAACAACAACAACAACAACAATAATAATAATAATCTTTCAATTTATTGATCACTCAATCCTGCAGAGCTTGCTGGCTCTGAGCGATTTACAGTTACTAATTTTTCACGAGGGACTAACAATGCTTTGTGGGGTAAGGGAGGACAACCTATATCAACTGTATGATGTAAACTGCACAGAGCCCTTAGGGGGTGAGTGGTATATAAATTGAAGGAAGGAATAAATAAATAAATAAATAAATACATCTTAAATTGCACACATTCACAGCTGACGAGGGTTTCGTTCAGGTGCAGATGAGACGTGATCCAGAACGGCATTTTTCCTCGGCCGAGCTTGATGGCGACAGCTTTTCTCCAGACTCCTTGAGTTGTAGCGCCACACTGCTATCGCCTGGCCAGATGGCCCATTACAGGCTTTTCTTCACACCGGATGATCTCTCTAGGCTTTCCATCATGCGAGCTGGACTTCCATTCGCCGGCTAACACCGCTCCACCCCACGAGGGGGGGGGTTCAGTGTGCCCACTCTCTCTAAGGAGTGGTACTCATTTTATCTACTTGCCAAAGCTTTCAAACCGCTGGGTAGACGGCAAGCTGGGGACAAGGCTGGCAGCTCACACCAGCATGGGGCTAGAACTGAAAGCAAGCCTGTTCAGCTCAGATGTTACTATTATAACCAGAGGATAAATCCTCTGTGCCACTGCTCAGTTTGTACACACAGTTTATGAAACACTTTGTACTCTGCCACTGATTAACAGGTTTAACTTAGTAGGTACAATTAGCACTTCCATAATACATATGTTAAGTGCCATTTATGATTCTAACCACTGAAACAGAAATCAATCATTAATGTATTCAGATATTAACTTTGGTTCATTTATGGCTATTGTTTAAATATGATGGGAGAATAAAGATGCTGACATGCCACGATTTTGTTAAGGCTTATGGCCTTGGCAGGCCAGCTGTAACTGCGCATGTCTCTGGCTAAACGAAGAACAATGGCACCTTGCAAACCATATCAGCTATATAGATACTTTTAGGATTTTACAGTCCAAGAGAAAGAAACACTTATTGTTCAGCTAAAAGAAAAAAACTTTACTTGGGAAAGCCCAGCCTGAAAGGTTTTCCGCCAATCAGAGACCTGTTATGTCAGTGCTGAGGTTTGATGGAACCAATAACCTTGTTTTATTTGTGTGTGTCATCTTGAGTATAAAATCCTATGTCACCCATTGTAACACTCGAAGAATCTGTTGGGTATTCAGGGGTTCCAGACCTTGATATCTGTACTCTTCCTTTATTAATTAATAATTTCTTTTAGTGTTCCTCCTCTACAGGACTGTTTCCATGTGTTTCTCAAATTGGGTTGGGAAAAACACAAGAGACAGGCAATAACACACATGACCCCCATCTAATGTACCTCATAGAATCATAGAATCATAGAATGTTAGAGTTGGAAGGGACCTTGCAGGTCATCTAGTCCAACCCCCCGCATTCCTACATACCTACAACATACCTGAAAGATGGTCGTCCAGCCTCCGTTTGAAAACGTCCAACAAAGGAGCATCCACCACCTCCCAAGGCAGACTATTCCACTGCTCAACCACTGTTACAGTTAGGAAGTTTCTCCTGACACTTAGCCGGTAACGACTCCCTTGTAATTTCCACCCATTAGATCTAGTCTTGCAATCTGGAGCAAGAGATAATAGATCTGCTCCATCTTCTACATGACAGCCCTTCAAATACTTTTTGCTTTCTTCACAGCCACATTGCACTGCAGGCTCATGTTTAGCTTGTGATCAACCAGAACACTCAGATCCCTTTCACATGTGCTGCTGTCAAGCAAAGTCCCTCCCATTCTATTTCTGTACCTTTGATTTTTTTATACCTAAGTGTAGGACTTATCTCTATTGAAATTCATTTTATTGAAATTCATTCTCCATGTACTAAACAGGGCCAGGCCTGACTAGGGTTGCCATCTCCAAGATGGGAAATTCTTGGAGTTTTTTGGGGTGGTCTGAAGAGTGCAGGGCCTGGGGAGGGGAGAATCCTCAACCGAATATAATGCCATAGAGTCCACTCTCAAAGGCAGCCATTTTCTCCAAGGGGACAGGTTTCTGTTGTCTGTAGTTCTGTTGTAATTCAGGGAATTCTCCAGGTCCCACCTAAAGTCTGGCAAACCTGGGCCTGGCAGCAACCTCTGAATGCCTTGGTACCTGACTTAGGCTTGCCAAGTCCCCCCGGGGGGTGGGGAAACCCCCGCCCCAGAGGCCTGTTCCCCACCGCTGGTGGATCGGGCCCCGGGGGGAACCCCACCCCCAAAGTATGCAACATGCACGTCACCTGGAAGTGACGTGACCACGCCGGGCACGCTGGGGGCGGGGCCACTGTCAGCTGAGGGAAAACTCTATGGTTTTCCCTCGGATGGTCATGGCCCCGCCCCCAGCGTGCCCGGCATGGTCGCATCACTTCCGGGTGACGTGGCTGTGGTGCGCACGTGCTTCGCACGCACGGACTCCAGGAGCTAGCCGGGAATCCCCCGCTACAGCAACAGGTAGGACTTGGCAACCCTAACCTGACTTGGTACCCTGACTTGCATGACTCAGTGAAACCTGGCTGCCTGCTATGCTTCAACAGCAGCAACCTTATAAAAGCCAATGCTGTGTAGCAATTAGAGCTTCAGAGTAGGGTCTGGGAGACCCCGGTTCAAATCCCCATCTTGCTGTGAAAACTCACTGGGTGATTTTGGCCCCAGTCACATACTTTCAGCTTAACCTATTTCACAAGGTTTTTGTATAGAAAAGAGGAGAGGAGTATAATGGAAGCTGCTTTGGTCCCCAGTGTGGAGAAAGGTGGGGTATATATGAAGTAAATAAATAATAAATACAGCTGAAGATGGGAAGCAAAATAAAATGTACGTTGCTGAATGGACAAGAAGGAAAAAATGAGAAAGGGAGACGATATGGGGATTGCCAAGAGGAGGTAAAGAGGAAAGAATATGGGGACGGGGATACAGAGGGAAGTGAGGTTCCACCCCACAAGGGTACCCTATCAAGCAAGTGGGCCTGACCCAGTAGCTAGAACCACACAATTGGGCCCCAGGTTTCCTAGGTAGAGGCTGTGGGGGGATGGGACTTATAACAGAATGTCAGGTTAGGTTGGCTGTTGGGTGGGAAGAAGATCGAGTTGCGAACGGAGCATTTCCTGGCGACCCGGTGGAGCAACGTCGGAGGCGGAGCCCGGAGAAGTGGAGCCTTGGAGAGCGTGGTGACGTGCAGCACAGCACAGTGGGGCCACCTGTGGACAGTAGCTGGAACTGCAGCCAACACAGAGCCACGCGCCAAGACGAGACCTGCCGGAGGAAGCTGCTCGGGGAAGATAAGCTCCAGAAAGGGCACCAGGACGCCAATATCTGAAGCCGCGGAAGGAAGCCGGATGACAACTAGCCCGGGGTGCTGGTAGGTACTCACCACCCTGTAGATAAATGTGGTCCTAGTCAGGTTAATTGGTTGGTTAGAACCACTATGTAAACCGCCCAGAGACCCTTTGGGGTCAGGGCGGTATATAAGCCGAAGGTATAAATAAGGTATAAATAAATATAAATAAATAAATAAATAAACTCCAAGTAAGGAAATTTGTAGAGATTTGGGGGTGGGGCCTGGGGAGGGTGGAGTTTGAGGAGGGAAGGTATTTCGGAGGTGTTGGAAAATTCCTGGACATTTGCGGGTGGGCGCAGCCTTGGGAGGAGGAGGTTTGGAGAGGGAAGCGACTTCCGCAAGATATAATGCCATAGAGCCCACCCTCCAAAGCACGCACCTTCCAGGTGGAGGCTGAAGACCATCCAGAATTAACAGCTGTTTTCCAGATGAGGGAGATCAGTTTGCTCTGTGGCATTATACCCTGCTGAAGTCACTTCCCTCTCCAAACCTTCTCCTCACACAACTGCACCCCCCCCCAAAGGTCCAGGAATTTCCCAGTTTGGGGCTAAGGGGGAATGCTTTAGTTGGGAGCCCTGTTGTGATTCCAGGAGATCTCCAGGTCCCACCTGGAGGTTGGCAACCCTAGAACCACAGCAGAAAGGCAGAAAATAGGAGAGGCTATAGGAACTTTCAGGAAAGGGAGAGAGAATATAGTTGGAAAGCGGGAAATGTGATGCCACCCACAAGTCCTTCCCGCTTGCAACTTTCTATTAATCGACCCACCACACACATGCACACACATGCACACACACACAAACCACACACACATCTGTAAAACATTTTGTGCCTGGAAGGTATCATTAGGGCTCTGACACCAAATTGAAATCCCATCTTGTTCTTGCCTTGACCCATAGCATCAAATACAGTTTCATATCCAACTGGTATTTCCATCTTAATTCTCACTGGCAATAAATGCCTTCCAAAAGCTGGGGCTGTACAAATAAAATGTATTCATCTGTGTAACTCATTCTGTGATTTATAACATTTGTTTTTCTCTTTCTGTTTAAATCTACAGTGAATATGCCCATTCCTTGGACGGGTAGTTCCCATAATTCTATATTTTAGCGCTGCTGTTCTCTGAATTTCACAATAATGACACACAGTTAGCTAAAATTAATCTACCTGTAATAACTGTTTACACAGGCATGCAATGATGGGAGTGAAATACTATCTATCCATACAATGTGGCATTGCTAATTTCTGCCAGTCAGTAAAAAATAACTACTAAAGGCAGAGTCTGAAGTGACTGTGAAGGGTGCTTTATTTCCTCATGTTTTGTTGGTGCTGTACCATCTGTTGCCCTAATAACAACACTGATGAGGATTGTAACGATTATTTTAAAATGTCCCACTATGTGGTTTGGTAACAAACAAAGCTCTTTCACTGCCCCCTCACTTTTATAAATATACGTGGTACAGTTTAACTGTATATACGCTTAATTTCATTTTACCAGAAATAGCAAAGCCTTTGTGATAGTGCTACGAATTTTAGTGGGGAAAGAATACCCTTTCTAAGTTTTCTGTTTCATTCTAGACTTTTTGGAACATTTGACTTACTCCTGATTTTCTTGGCAGTTGATCCACAGGCGTGGGGATCTGTTTGAAGATGGTTCTTCAGCACGAATGGTTCTTCAGCGTTTTCACAGTTGTGGAGTCAGTTTATTCCACATGTGCCTTAAATGAATGGGCTTTTCAAGGGACCGTGCTGCTATCATCGGTCGGATCGGCAGTGATGTCGCAGCACTCCCCATTATCGATATAATGGCTGCATTTGTTTTTAAAAGACATTAAAATATTGTTATATTGATATTCTGTTACAATGATCAGTTTAGCAGGTTATCTGAATCCCCACCTTTCGTTTTTAAAAAGTAAAAGACTTTTAAAAAGCAGAGATATAAGGGGGAAAGCATACCTCTGCAACGGAAAGGGCTACAGACTTACTTTTAAGTTGAGTGTGAAATATGCAAAATACAGTGGTGGAAAGAATGCAGATGTTTCAAAAGGGACATATTTGATAAAATGCAAAGAAGTTCAAACAATCTAGGTGTATGAACATGGGCCTTTGCTCTGTTTGTATCTTACCACCACAAACATCTTTTATATTTTAGCATCACAAGACTTATCTTGAGCTGCCTGTCAACCATGGACTAATATATATGTATCGCACTTCAGATTGTATGTGCTTTAAACTGTTTTAACACTTTGATGTAAGCTGCCCTGAGCCTGCTTCGGCGGAGAGGGCGGGGTATAAACCCAATAAATAAATAAATACTTTCTCAAAATATCCTCTGGACTTGTGTTAGGACAATTTCATTCTCATAATTCTCAGTGAGACTTGCAGATTTTTGAGCCACACATTCAGTTCCTCTGTGCCTACAGAGTGAATTGATTTTATTTACTCAAATGCAAGACTAGGATGGGGGAGGGGTTGTTTTTCAAGTATGGCATCAAAAAAAAAAAAGACCCAGCACCACCCATCTGGCTTCCCTCCTCCACATGAAGCCAAATGGGTGATCTTGGCTCAGTCATGGCTCCCAGAGCTCTTTCAGGCCCCCAAAAGTGTTTAGCTCGCCACCTAAAAGTTAGAACTTAAGTCTGCCAGACTATCTTCAGATCTCCTGGCTATACTACACACCATGCCATACAATAATTAGGGTTGTATTTAATTTCATGTAAAAGTTACATTCATGTCCAGGAATAAAAAACTTTTTCTGGCCCTGGTCACACGGGCTAGATAACGCGGGTGGGAGGTATAGCTATTTGTGCCATCGCAATTTGACCCAGCACTACAGTATCAGACGTGACGGCAGTGAGCCAGGGTTTTTTTCAGCGGCGCATTTCAACGAGGCAAGAAGAGCACACTGCAGCGATCAGATGGAGACAGTGCGTCTGCGGCCCGTCACAAACCGGTTGATAGTGGACTTTCGCTGGTAGTTTTTAACCCTGGATCTTCGGCTGGACAATACGGGCTGGCGACGGGTGCCCAGCGCTTGTCAGATGTGCCCATTTGATTTCACCCTTAAAATCTGCCCAGCATTCATGAGTATCCCGTGGCAAATTCTGCATCTGACTGGACCCTCTGAATAACATTTTGGGGAGGGGGGTTGACTTACATTTAGTGTACTCATTGTTTCGAATGCAGCAAAATTTGCTTGCCCCAACAATATCAGGGAAATGGAAATGCTGGAATTAACGACACTGCTCTGCCACCTCACCCTTAACCATCACTTCGGTCTTACAAAGATATTTGGCCTCTTTCTTTCTCAGGAAGAAACCCAATGATCAAATGAACACCTTTGGAGGACCTGACTTCAGGGCTGTACCTCTCCATTCTGTTATTGCTTTGGCAGCCTATCCCTCGCCCTTCTTTGGCAACTGGGGAGCAGATCACAGTGGTCACATTAGCAAATACATTTAACATAATCACCTCGGCTCTGGGAGTTAGAACCCATTAAGGAGCTTACGGTTACAAATAGCATGGATATGCTAATGATTAGTGCTTATCAGCACCAAAGCTTATTAATGTAACAGAGCCCATGGGAGGGAGAGCAATTTAATCTACATTTCTCCTTACAGTTCAGCTGTCAGAAGCACACACACACATATATATATGTATATGAATCCCAATGGACCTCAGGGCAACACCATTTCCCAAGACTTTCTTCTCTCAGCTCTCTCCTGCAGTAGGGCAGAGTTTCTCATTGCCAATGCCTGTGACACCCAGAAGATTGCTAGAGCTAGATCCCAGAAGGGAAAAAGCTTTGCTTGCTTTTCAAGTCAATTCAGTTCAAACAAAAAGGTGATACCGTGATCTGGACAAAGATCCTAATACCGCAATCTTACAGAATGAACAGTGCAAAGTAATAGAGGAAAATAATAGAATGGGAAGGACTAGAGATCTCTTCAAGAAAATTGGAGAAATCAAGGGAGCGTTCCATGCAAAGATGGCCATGATAAAGGACAAAAATGGTAGGGACCTAACAGAAGCAGAAGAGATTAGGAAAAGATGGCAAGAATACACAGAAGAACTATACAAGAAAGACCTCGATGTCCTTGACAACCACAATGGTATAATCACTGACCTCGAACCAGACATCCTGGAATGTGAAGTACCTCGAGCCAGACATCCTGGAATGTGAAGTTAAATGGGCCTTAGAAAGCATTACTAACAACAAAGCTAGTGGAGGTGATGGTATCCCAGCTGAGCTATTCAAAGTCTTAGAAGAGGATGCTGTTAAAGTTCTGCACTCCATTTGCCAGCAAATTTGGAAAACGCAACAGTGGCCACAGGATTGGAAAAGGTCAGTATACATTCCAATCCCAAAGAAGGGCAATGCCAAGGAATGTTCAAACTATCGCACAATTGCACTCATATCACACGCTAGCAAGGTCATGCTCAAGATCCTACAAGCTAGGCTTCAACAGTACGTGGATAGAGAACTACCAGAAGTACAAGCTGGGTTTCGAAGAGGTAGAGGAACTAGAGATCAAATTGCCAACATTCGCTGGATTATGGAGAAAGCAAGAGAGTACCAGAAAAATATCTACTTCTGCTTCATTGACTATGCTAAAGCTTTTGACTGTGTGGATCACAACAAACTATGGCAGGTCCTTAAAGAGATGGGAGTACCAGACCACCTCACATGTCTCTTGAGAAACCTGTATAAGGGCCAAGAAGCGACAGTTAGAACCGGATATGGAACAACTGATTGGTTCAGCATAGGAAAAGGAGTACGACAAGGATGTATATTGTCGCCTTGCTTATTTAATATATATGCAGAGTACATCATGCGAAATGCTGGCCTGGATGAATCACAAGCGGGAATTAAGATTGCTGGGGAAAAGATCAACAACCTCAGATATGCAGACGATACCACTCTAATGGCAGAAAGTGAAGAGGACCTAAAGAGCCTCTTGCTCAGGGTAAAAGAGGAGAGCGCAAAAGTGGGCTTGAAGCTCAACATCAAAAAAACTAAGATCATGGCATCCGGCCCCATCACTCCTTGGCAAATAGAAGGGGAAGTCGTGGAAGTAGTGACAGACTTCACGTTCCTGGGATCCCAGATCACCGCAGACTGTGACTGCAGCCATGAAATTAAAAGACGCCTGCTCCTTGGGAGGAAAGCGATGGGGAACCTAAACAGCATGATAAAAAGTAGAGACATCACCCTGCCAACAAAAGTCCGCATGGTCAAAGCAATGGTATTCCCAGTAGTCATGTATGGCTGCGAGAGTTGGACTATAAGGAAGGCCGAGCGCCGAAGAATAGATTCTTTTGAACTATGGTGCTGGAGAAGACTCTTGAGAGTCCCTTGGACTGCAAGAAGATCAAATCAGTCAATCCTCAAAGAAATCAACCCTGACTGTTCCCTGGAAGGCCAGATAATGAAACTGAAGCTCAAATACTTTGGCCACCAAATGAGAAGGGAGCCCTCACTGGAGAAGACCCTGATGCTGGGAAAGATTGAAGGTCAAAGAAGACGGGGACGGCAAAGGATGAGATGGTTGGACAGTGTCATCGATGCAACGAACATGAAATTGAGCCAACTTCAGAGGACGGCGGAAGACAGGAGGGCCTGGCGGGAGATGATCCATGGGGTCGCGAAGAGTCGGACACGACTGTGCGACTGAACAACAACAACAACAGAAAGGACAGCTTGTTGCAACACAACTCAGAGAAACCAACATTGATTTAGGATACAGGCCACCAAGCTCTGCTCCCAGTGTCATATTCAAGGCTAAGGTACAGAAATCAAGGCAGGAATCAAGTTTGTCAGGAACTTGAGAGACTGCCAGGGAACCATGTCAGCAAGCCAAAGCAACAACATATATGGCACCTTTAAGGCAAAGCCTACTGCTCCATTGCTGGATAGGGTATCACAACATTGGAGTGTGCCCCTGATGTTTATTTGGTCGGGCTGGCTTGGGATATAAGGAATCTTGGGTAGTGTTCCAATTGAAAAATCAATCCGTTTTTGATAGCATGATTCTAGATGCTGGATTTAATAATAAACCTGGGCTCTGGGCCAGTAACTCACTCCAGTTAATTAAAAAACAGAATTAGAAATTTATTTGCAAAAGAGTAGCACATATAAAAACATACAAGTAGGGGAAAGGTGTGTACACTGAAACAAAGACAAAATAAGAAGCCTAACTCACTAGCCTCTAAACACGGACCCTGAACAGCAGTTTTCCCAGCAGCACTGATGCAGAAGTACAGAAGAGAGTGACATCCTCTTCCCCTGGGTTCACAAGCTCTTCAAGATGAGATGCAGAAGGTTCTTCTTGGTTCTTCTCTGTCCTTCTCTGACATCCTGTTCTGTCTCTCCTCTTCTTCTGTCTGACTCCTGGCTTTATCCTAGCTCAGCTGTCAGTTCTCAATTGACTGACCAATCACAAGATCAATCAATTGATCTAACTCAGGGGTGTTGAACTCATTTGTTATGAGGTCCGGATCTGACATAAATGAGACCTTATTGGGCCGGGCCATGTGTGTCATAAAATGTAATGCCAGGTAGCAAAGATATAAACTTTATAAAGGACACAAACACAATTAAAGATTTTTTAAACTTTTAATTAAAACATGCTTAAAACACTAGCACTCTTGCATATTTTGTCTATTTAACAGTCTGATAACTGACACCTCTTGCTCTCAGATATTGCAGCAGCAGAACTGGAAAAGGAAGCAGGAACCAGCCAGGGCTCCCCCTCACTGACAGTCTTTAATTAGTGGTTGGACAAACACTTGTCAGGGATGCTCTAGGCTGATCTTGGATTGAGCAGGGGGTTGGACTAGATGGCTCCTTCCAACTCTGTGATTCTATGAAAGTTTGTGGAAAGTTCGTGCCAGTGAACTACCACAATCTGGCCAGAATCCATCATGAACTTTACTTTGTGAGCCAGTTTGTGCCCTAGACCTCACACCTCTCTAGGAGTCACAAGAAACTGTATGGAGCAGACTGACATCAGTCCTCTCCCCCCTAAGTGATATCATGCCATCACCGAACAGCTTTTCCCCTCCATTATTTTTCTCCCACTAGCCACAAGAGCAGCAGCAGAAATGGGAGCCAGTGGCAGGGGATCTCCCACTTCCAAGGGGAAAATGGCAAGTCTGAATGTCGTTGGGCCTCATAATTTACTTGGCATACATCCCAGTGGTAAGCTTTGACTATTGCTGCAGGTAAAAGTAAAGGTTCCCTTGCTCGAAAGCCAGTCGAATCCGACTCTAGGGTTGCGGTCCTCATCTCCGTTTCAAAGCCAAAGAGCCAGGGCTGTCCGAAGACGTTTCCGTGGTCATGTGGCCGGCATGACTAAACACCAAGGCGCACGGAACGCTGTTACCTTCCCACCGAAGTGGTCCCTATTTATCTACTTGCAATTTCTTGCTTTCGAACTGCTAGGTTGGCAGGAGCTGGAACTAGAGATGGGAGCTCACTCCGTCATGCGGCAACCCGGGTCTCGAACTGCTGAACTACGGACCTTCCACAGCCTGCAGTTTAGCGTCTTAACCACTTGAGCCACCGCAGCTCCTATTGCTGCAGACTCCTGACTAATTAAGTGAAAGCAGGTCAAGCAGCATTAATTTGAGCAAAGCTGAAGTGTTTGTACCTTCTGATTTTTTTTTGCATCCCTGCTGCATCTCTTACTGTCATGCAAATAATGCAAAAATCTAAACGGGCCTGCTGCTTTTTAAAAAGATCAATTTATAGGGAGGTGAGCAGGAAGCACCAAAGAGGTGAAGCCTTAAGGCTCAAGAGTTCAGACCGAAGGGCAAAGCTTCGACTAAGCTTCTGACTGCTTGCTTCATTTCTTGGCCAGTGTAATCTGTTTCATGCTGTTCCTTAAACTTTCAATTATGAACAAAGGAAGTAGAAGCAGTGTCCTGGCTCACCCACATACCAAGAGTCATAACATGTGACTCCTCCTGCTCTGACAAATAGCTCTTTCTGTTATCTGACCATCACTCCCAATTAAGCTCCCTATCATGGAATTGCTCTTCCAGCTGAAAACCACAAGCGGCAAACAAGAAATCATCAAGATGACAAAAGATGAAAGCCTGCAAATATATATCTCAGGCTCCCAGTTGCTTTGGAAGCCTTCATCCATGGAAGCGGTGAGTAGCTTAACAAAACAGGATGGATCAGGACTGCTGGGTTGGATGCGCTCATAGCAGGCAAGAATATAGCAAAGTTCTCTTAAAACTCAGCCTCTAGCACATTAACCAGAAAATTAAGATTTAACAGATTTCCCCTGCTGTGCTACATATGTGCAATAGCTCATAACCAGTTGCAGTAAATGCCATTCATCATCCAAGTGGAAGGCTGAATGCAAACTGTTTTCACTGCATCTTCTTTCCTGATATGGAAATCTTTGATTATTATTTTTTTAAGCTAAGCATTCAGGACAAGAAAAGGTCTCCCTTACCATTTTTGTCTTATTAAAATACAAAACATGATTTGGATCTGTCTTCCTTCCACTGGGCTACCTTCCTGAGACTGAATGCCAATAAAAATTAGCCCTAATAAACCAATATTCTACCATATATCTGAATTTTGCAAGTACCAGCTTTGAGGAGTCTTTAGGGTTTTGAGTACTGAGAATGATATACTTTCCTTTCTATGAAGCCTTGGGGTAAGCATTTGAAAAAACAAGAATGTAAAATTCAGATTCATAAGGGGGGGCACCAGTCATCCTAGCTTCCATTGTTTCCTAGGGGGGGATGCTATGCATCTTGCAAGGCAATAAACAGCACCAAGGGAAAAAAAACCAAAATCATCTTCCCACACACAGAACAGAGCAGCTCCCCAAAATTACCAAAAGTGATTTGAGCAGCACTGTCTGACAAACCACAGAGTCTTGGAGAGTCCCTTTCCCCGGCAAAGATATGCCGGTGCCACAACCACTCCCTCAGCTGGCCCCATCCTCACCTACTACCGTGCTCCCCTGTGAGCCAGGTGAGTTAGCGGCGGCCAGAGAAGGGCTGCTGTTTGGCGGGGAGCTCGCAGACAACATAGGGTGGGGGGGAGTTGCTGGCAACTCTACACCAGATACTTGGCTTCAAGTCCAAGCTCAGCCCTGAAGGAGAAGGCGGCGAGAGAGGAGGGCGAGGCCAAGGTCTTTCTAGAGCTCGTTGTATTGGTTTTACAATGGGCTTCACTACTAGTAAAGTATAAAGCTGACAAAGACAATGTAGCTAAATAGAATACTATCTAATGAACATGAGTTTTAAAGGAGACTCTTCTCTAAATCTTAAGAAGGCACAATGAAGACCTCAGAAATGCTTTTGCTTTTGTTAATCACTGCTCTCAACAGCGGTGTGGCCGATTATATGAGCCGTTTTGGAACAAAACTTTTGTCAAAAGGGGTATATATCTTCTTCCAAAAACAAAGGTACAGTGACCAAGATGAAATGATCATAATAGGAATAGATGGAGTCCAATAGCCTGAAGAAGTCTGAAAGCTGTTTACATTGTGTTCCATTGTGATTTAATCTTCTTCAAACTATTGGGCTCCATCTCTATTCCTATTATTGTCAGCTAATGCTGTCATGCCTTGGAATGTGTGGGGGGTGGAGGCCTGGGGCTCGCTCATCTCCCTCCCTTCCTCCCTTCTGTACTGCAGCTGCTTATCTCACCTGGTGTCCTTGGAGTGGTGGCATCTCCTAGCTCTCTTTTCCCGCTAGGAAGCTAACAGCCCTGCTTTAGCCCATGCTGCAGGGTGCCTGCTTATTGGCTTTGTAGTATCAGGGGGTACATCTGCTGGGGTTCACGCCTTCCCCGCCATTCCTGACACGAGAGGTTGAAGTGTCTCATGTACTTTCTCCCTCGATAAACTGAATCTACTGAAGATCCTGGTGTTGAGCGTGATTGACTGGGAACCCTGACAATTATGGTCATTGCACCTTGGTCATTGTACCTTTGAATTCTACTGTTTTTGGAAGAAGATATCTACACCTCTTGACAAAGGTTTTGTTCCAAAACAGCCCATATAATCAGCCACGTTGAGAGAAGAGATTAACAACTGCAGTGGCATACCTGGTCATCCAGCAACTGCAAGTGGAAGAGTGTGGAATCAAACCCAGTTCTCCCAGATTAGAGTCCGCGCACTTGACCACTACACCAAACTGGCCTTTCTCATTGAGTCATAACTGATTACAGAGTTATAAGAATAAAGAAGAAAAATCAGCAGATTTCCCAGATTAGAGTCCGCGCACTTGACCACTACACCAGACCGGCCTTTCTCATTGAGTCATAACTGATTACAGAGTTATAAGAATAAAGAAGAAAAATCAGCAGATCTTCCCGATTAGAGTCCGCACACTTGACCACTACACCAAACTGGCCTTTCTCATTGAGTCATAACTGATTAAAGAGTTATAAGAATAAAGGGAAAAAAATCAGCACAAAACATACCATGAGCAATGCCATAAAACTGGCTTATATAATTAAAAATAATCCACAGACAATACATAATTAAAAATAATACACAGATCTAGATTTCACCACAGAAATATAGCCAATAAATAATGTACAATGAAGATGGAGGAAAAAAGAGACCTACAATTTTCACAGACCCCAAATATGTACCTGATTATATCCATTCACACCAAACTTCTGTACCTCTCCTTTTGTTCCTAACAGAAGGAATTTACACTTGACAGATTCACAATGAAACTCAAACCAATCCTCTCTACCTTAGTTCCTCCTCCCTTTCTCTTTTAATCTTTCCCATAAGAATTCCCAGTATAAGCTCCTCTTCACATATCTGAAGTGAACTGTGACTCACAAAAGCTCATATTCAAATAAATGTTATGAGACTTCCAGGTGCCACTGGACTTTTATCTCTGTCAGCTACATCTAAAAAATCTTTGCTAAGTGCGTGCCCTCTGGTATGGAGCAGTCTTCCTCTTTGCGCTGTCTTGCAAGCCTCAGAAAAGTTTTCTACCTCCCATTAAACAGATCTAAGAAATCCATGGGTTGAAGATATTCTGTACCACTTTGTTTTTCCCCGCCACAGCTTTAATGTAGTTTTCATTCAAACACTTTTGTATTTTTTTAAATTCAGCTTCACCTCATTTCATTTCCTGCTAATGAAAAAAAAAGTGGTCTCCTCAATGGACCACATAGGAAAACAGGCCACAGGTTTTAAATACAGAATTGTAACTGTACAAACAGATGGCAAATGTGGTGGGGGAGGCTGTCTGAAATTCTTTCGTAATATAATACCTAATAAAAGCAAGCCCGCAGAAAATCAAATGGAACAGAAAAGCCTAAATTGTTTACTTAATCTGTTATGTTGGTCTTGTTACTGCTGGTTACGTTGGTTAGGTTAGGAAAGGTTAGGAAAGACTGCTGGCCTTTCGTCCCTCTCCTTTGAATTTCTTCTGTATTTTCTGTGAAGTTGGCAATTCAGAACTTGAAAGAAGCTGCCAAAAACCAGCTTTCAAGAGAAGAAAACAAGAGCATCCCTTACCTCTTATCTTCCTTTCTGTCTCCTGTTCATATTCAGTGGTGAGCATGGCCAAAAATGAGCCTATCCCATCTGAGCGGCTCTGAATTTTGCATTCTGATTGGGGGGGAGACTTCTCTGAACTTGTTTTCATGGCAGAAGTGCACAAGGAAGCTAACCTGGATCTAACTCATGAGGATACATGGCATTTGATAACAGCAGGCAAGGTGACATGAATGGGGGGGAAAGATAGATGCTATGGAGATTCTCAAGTTGTGTGTTGCTTTTGTAATGAGGAGGATGTTTTGTGGAATGTTTTGACAGTAGACCATTGCTTTTACACAGGCATCATAACAATGTGATAATTAGCTTTTCAGAAAGAAGGAACACAGAATAGTTGACATCTACTGAGCTGAACACTTTTGCTAAGAGAAAATACAGGCAGTATGCCACCTGCCAGACTCTCTAGCTACAGGGCTGCAGACTGTTACATTGCCAAGAGAAGGTTTACTGTGTGTTTTCACCAAATATTGGCTGTAGATTGCAATTAGGCTGTTGTAGCAGGATGTTGTGCCTAGGACTACAAAAGGGGGCGGGCTGCTTTCTTACAGAGCCAATGGCATCAGCTACCATTTCTAATCAGACAGTATCATTCATACTAAGGCACTTTGCTGAGCATATGTGGGGGTGTCCAGTTAGTCTATAGGGTGGAGGAACCAAAATGCCTCTTTAACTGCTCCCCTGGGCTACCTCCTCATTGGGAGAAGCCAGCCCAGGGAACTCATCCCTGCATATGCAGCCACCACCT
The DNA here is from genome assembly GCF_001447785.1 of Gekko japonicus. NCBI lineage: Eukaryota > Metazoa > Chordata > Lepidosauria > Squamata > Gekkonidae > Gekko > Gekko japonicus. The sequence continues at coordinate 54,934 of NW_015164283.1, forward strand.
GCCAGGTATTCATTAGTATCTAAGCTCCAGGCAGGCATATCATGGGAGCTTATTGAGACTGAGGGAAATGTTTGCTCTCCCACATCTCACTCAGATGTCCACACACAAGGTCAGTCTGAGAAAGATTTAGTCACCACCCTCGAAGTGAACTGTGACTCGGGGGAAAAGTACGGCCAAAGTGCGGCTTTTCAAAGCCGCACCAAAAGAGACACGCGGCGGCGGGATCACACAGATCCCCTGAGCCGCTGCACAGTTCCTCCCCGGCATGATCAGATGCCAGGGGGAAGCCACTGAAAGGAGAGTGAGGCAGCCGAACTGCACATGTGTGCGCGTGCGCAGTTCGGCCGGGAGCCTCGATTGCTCCTGCAAACGAGCGCGCCGGCGATCTCACGGCCTTGCTTGCTGCGGTGCTTCAGGTAAGTCCTACCAGTTAGTAGGTTCCTTTTTGCACCGCATTTTCATTCTGAAGGGACGGATCGGGAATGGGTGCGCGTCGATTCCCAGATGTTGCGGTGGGATCGCACTCGTTTGCTGCGCCCCCGATCCATCCCTCTTCCGGGCCAAAACCTCCCATGTGACTGGGGCCTCAGAGTCCCTTTTGCTTCCATGCAGCTGAGGCGAGCTTAGAGTAGACCAGTTCCACAATCAGTCCTCAATTTGCTGTCTCTGAGAGGAAAGCAGGGGCTCTGCGCCATTTAAACCCCTGCTTTTTGCTCCCTCAAAAAGCAGTGGGGAGCAGAAAACAGGGGTCACAAACTGATACGAAGTGGTTCAGTTTGTGAAACAACCTCCTGGTTCATATCAATTCATGGTTCAGCCCATGGCTTGACCACGAACCACAGACCGAAATGAACTGCAAAAATTAGGTTCATGCCCATCCCTAGTACTAATTACATCATAGAATTGACCAAAATACTATCTGTAAATTCCCCATCTGCAAAATGGAACCAAGCTGTAGCTTGCATCACCTGGGGCCTGAGAATGAGCAAAATGCAGATTTGTCCAGTAAATGCTATAAGAATGAATATCCAATGGATACTGTAGACGTTTATGAAGACTAGAAGCAAACCACTGCACGCATATGCATACTATAACCATCTCTAATGTTGCAGCCAGATATTTCAGCCAACCTTGTTTTTTTTAGTACCAACTCTACACTTAATAAGCAAGCTAGTAGCACCTTAGAGGCCAACAACATTTTCAGGGTATGAGCTATCAAGTGTCACACAGCTCCCTCCTTCAGATAATAGGCAAGTTTCTAAGGAATCTGCATTCAATAAAACAGCAATGCTTCCTAATACATATTGGAGAGGCTGAAATCCTTTGGCAGAGAAAAATGTAGCCTCTTAGAAGCAGAATGCAAACGAGAATCACAGAGAAGACAGGTAATAATCAATCAATACTGCATTGAAAGCATTCTCGGCTAGAAAATTCTGGAGACAGCCTAACTGTGAACAAACAGAACCACTTTGCTACAGAATGTATGCGTGAGCAGGCATGCTACGGCATTCCGGGATTCAATTATATCCATTGCCTTCCTGTGAAGGGGATTAGTCTCCATCCCCACAAAGGTTGAAGGAGGAGGTGGCAAATCTCTCACAGAACTGCCAAAAACCATGGATGACAAATGGTGGGATGAGCAGCCTTTCTAGAACTTTTAAAGTGAGTTTAATTCAAATGAAAGGAACCAATAAATAATCTCCCACTGCTGACTTTCAAATCTTCACACCAGCAAAGCTGTTGAATTTTTCAGCTGCAAACTTCCATTAGTACTCAAAGTGACATGTTTTAAAATTCTGGACGATCCATCTATTTCTGCTGATTTCAAAGAAAATTCCCATTCCTTAATAGCTATTTAAGGAGATTCAATTACATTCACCAGGGGACAAGTTCTCCCAGCCTATTTGAAGGCCTTTTGTCACATTACAAAGACATTAATAAAAACCCTTCTAGTCTTTTAAGGTAACGTCCTTTAGAAGGAATAAGAACACAGGAGGGTTTCAGTCTAAGGTCTGGAAACAGATCTGATTGTGACTAGAGTTGCCGTCAAGATGCAGATTCAAGTGAAAATCAAGGTAATGTGGAGAACTTTGCTCAGGTGAAACAATGAGGGAATTTCCAGGGAAGCTTAAAGAACTGCAAAATATTAACACTACATATTGATGGGTACGTTTCACAAATTGGTGGGTGTTGTTTAATGCCATCCACTGCATGCACATATACACGCTTATACTCCATGCACATATACACGCTTATACTCCAGCAGTCCTACAGTATATATGTTCTTGTTTGTTCGATAATGTGATGTACAGTGGGAAGGGGCTATGGCTCAGTGATAAAGCATGTGTTCTGGATGCAGAAGGTCCCCAATTAAATCCCTGGCATCTCCAGCTAAAAAGCTCTTGGTTAGCAGGTGCTGGAAAGGACCATGCTTTGTCTGAGGTACTAGAAAGTAGCTTTCAAGTCAAAGGAGGCAATACTTACCTGTACAGACCAATTTTTTGACGCAGTAGAAGGTAGCTTCATGAGAAATACAAAAATTATGGATCACTTTTTCTTTCTTTCTTTCTTTCTATTTATAAATGAAGGCTTTTTTATCTTCTCAAAATAATCTTATGAATGGAATATAGTCCACCCAAATCCCAGTCCTGAGACAAGAGTACTGGTATTTCTCACCAACCATACATTGCAAAGTACATCTCTTTCCCCTTGTTCAATTCATACAGTAGGAGGAAAGGGCTGTAATCTGAAACACTGTTGAGAAAGGGACACAATCTATTCCCATGCCTTATGGGATAAGTTAGAAATAGTATTTTTTGGACTGTGGCAACAGTATAGCTTCAGTCAGCTCTGTTAATTAGAGATGGACACGAACCAAACCACAAAGCAAAATTCATGATGAATTCTGCCCTGTTCGTGGTTTGCATCTACAGTCTACAGTCACAAACATCCATGAACTTTTAAAGCTGTTTGTGGTGGTTCATGGACAGAGGAAGGGAAAGAAGAATATTGCAAATAAATGACTAGCTACATAGATGGTATCATCAGGAAAGGTTTGGATTTTTGGACCATGGCTTATTCTTTTGAGATGAAGCTCTTCTATCAGGAGATGGTTCTCACCTAGGGCTGCCAAGCTGCCGCGGGGGATCCGCACTTCTTCACAGGATCCCTGCCGTGGGGGACAGTGATATGTGTTGCACTGCCGTCGCCAGGATGTGATGCTACGCGTCGCTCTGGCAACGGGGTGTTTGGAGTCCCGTTGCCAGAGCAACGCGTAGCGTCACATCCTGGCGACGGCACTGCAACGCGTATCGGTGTCCCCCGCGGCAGGGATCCTGTGAAGACGTGCAGATCCCCTGCCGCGGCTTGGCAGCCCTATTTTCACCTCTTGAGGGTAGGAAAAAATGTGTTTGGTAACAGCCTTGGAAACCTAATAAGGTGAGCTTTAAACTAAGTCCTATTGGGGGGGGGACAAAAATGCAAAGCCTAGTATGATGCCAAGAACTGGAGATAAGAACGCTAAAGTTTTGTGGAGAGTGGTACATATGCTAGGTAACATTAGCTCACAGGTAACTACAGAAATGAAAACCTCAAGGTGCATAAAACATGGATTCTGATGTCTCTACACTAATGCACAGAGTATGGGAAACAAGCAGGAGGAACTTGAAGTCCTAATACAGGAAGGGGACTATGACCTAATAGGCATTACTGAAACTTGATGGGATGACACTCACAATTGGAATATTAGGACTGAGGGGTACAACTTATTTAAAAGGGACAGACAAATAAGGAAGGGCGGAGGAGTCGCATTATATGTAAAGGAGGTATATACTTGTGAAGAAATACATGAATCGGAGCATGGAAGTCCAGAGTCTTTGGGTAAAAATAAAAGGTGAGTAGAAAGCAAAAGTTTAAAGGGTCTCCAAGTCCCTTTAAAACCCTGCTTTCTGTTCCCTGTAAAAGCCACAAAAACACGCGAAAAGCAAAGAGCAGCCTGCTCACCACTGCTCAGCTGTTTTTCAGCCTGTCTTGTGCAGTCCCTTTAAAGTTTAAAGGGACTGCACAAGACAGCCTGAAACAGCTGAGTGGCGGGGAGTAGGCTGTTCCCCCTTACTTAGCTGTTTTGGGGACTTTCTGCAAACCCTGTTTAAAGAGACTGTGGTCCCTTTCAATGGGGTTTGTGGGACCATGAATCACGAACCGATTCGGTTTGCAAACAAGCCTCCCAGTTCGGTTTGGTTCAGTTCATGGCTGAGCTATGAACCATGAACTGACATGAATCACATTTTCCTAGTTTGGCCCCAACCCTACTGAGGTGTTCAGGGCAAAGCCTGGTGCTTTTACTCTACCCAGGGTTTCCATGATACACAAAATAGTAAAAAGCCCTGTAGCACCTTTAAGACTAACAAACTTTATTGTAGCATAAGCTTTCGAGAAACACAGCTCTCTTTGTCAGGTGAATGGAGGGATACACAAAGTACAACAATAATAAATACAGCAGATACAAGAGCATGGTCTAAAAATCAGTCCGGAGTCAGGGAGCCAATGATTTGGTCCAGAGATCAGGCAAGAGAGGGTCCAGGGCTTCGGCAGCGGTACAAGGTCTAAGTTTACAGCTATAAAAGCAAGCAGAGTTTAACAAGAACAGAGTACAAGGCAGCAAGTTAGGGTGGCAAGCAATGTTGCTTCCACAGGTCTACCTGAGTGGCGGGGAGCAGCCTACTTCCTGCCACTAAGCTGTGTTTTTTATTTGCTTCCTTTTGCTGACTCACCCCCCCCCAAGCCCAAGTGTTGCTTCATCCGGATGGATTCATCTTCCTCAGGGGTCATTTCGTAGAAAAAGAGGGGCAGGAGCTCATTAGCATAACTCATTCACAACTTATTTGCATATGCCACACCCCCTGACATCACCAGAAGTGTGTCAGAAGGCAACACCCACCGCTCAGGCTCCTCTGGACTGTTTTGGATTGCTAGCTATGGGGGGGGGAGTGCAGATCTGTCCTCGCAGAGGAGGGAGAGCTTGTACCTGAATAAACCTGAATAAACCTTAGTCTTAAAGGTTGTCAAGACAGAGCCAGGGAGCGCAGATTAATCAAAGCAAGTCCGATAAGCAGTCCGAGATTCAGCCAAGGAGTTCAGTCAGAAAAACGTTTAAACAACAAGGCCGATAAGCAGTCCGAGATTCAGCCAAGGAGTTCAGTCAGAAAAACGTTTAAACAAGTCCTAAGCAATTCACACAGCCAGAGTCAAACGTACCAGAGGTCAGAGTCCATAAATCAGATGAAGTCAGATAAACGCAGACTGACTGAGGGCTGCTGGGAGCAGGGGGTGGGGCTTGTTGTATGTGCCCACCCCCTGGGCTCTTTACTGCCGGAGCTCCGCTCCTGTGCGCTCCTGCAGGAAATGACCCCTGATCTTCCTCCAGATGCAGATCCTTGCTACTTCCTAACAGCCTGTCAGTCCTGATCCTGTAAAGACTCTGCTCCAGGAATTAACATTGATCTCTGCTTTGGAATCAGGTGAGCGCTCCATCTTCTCTCGAAAGCTGTTAAGCGCTCCTTCCTTTTTCTATGCTCTGCAAATTCAGGGCACCCAGGCAAAGACTGAGGCCCTGGCCTCTGGGTCCTTTCTTTCTCCTGCAAAAATGAGCAGCCTGGCCATGACTGGGAAGCGTTCTTGCTTCCCAATGATTCCCATACTAGGTCCACTACTACATCCGCCTGCACAGGTGGGGATTCTGGGCCTCTGGGTCCTTTCTTTCTCCTGCAAGAATGAGCAGCCTGGCCATGACTGGGTAGCCCATGACACCTACTGTTAATTCCAGAATCACCCACTGGATAGATGTTTGTGATGCCATTCAAGTTAAAGAAGAATTTGATCCAGCTACAAATACCTACATACACGCCCTGTGCATTTTTTAAAAAAGACAACTGGGCTGTATGATATACTGGAGGACCATACTGACAATGTGTCAGGGAATCAAGAGCCACACCTCATTTACATATAAATTGCAAGCATGTTTTATCATAGTATGACATGCTCTTGACCCTGGTTTCCAATTCTGTGATGAATGCAAATAGTTTGCATTTTAATTTCACATCTACAAAGCACCTGTGTTCCTAGTGCCACAACTGAATGTATGAGGGGAGAGGGGAGACTGTGGGATGCAGTTAAGGGCTAAACTTATTGGGATATTTGGTTAATATAGCAGAGATTTGCCCGAACATAGAAGTGTGATATTGAGCTCAGTAAATAAATATCCCAAGAAGTATATTGGGGAAAGAAAGAAAAAAGGTAAACTTACATTTAGGTCAAATCTGCACTTGCATTTTTAAATTAGTTTCGTGCTTCTGTGATGCTGTCTTTCTCTATGCTTGTTTGAAAGTTGTTTGGAGAACAAGATCCCAACCTAGTGCAATCTGCATCTGGTGACCCTGTCACATGACAGTCTTGCCTGTCACCTAGATCAGTTTAATCTGACGTGTGCATCACTGGCTGTTATCTTGCATACATATAATACAATGTGCCAACAGTTGTAATAACTTGTAATTCAGCAATTTCTCCTTCCACTCTTTTCCTGAAGTTCTGTTGCAATAAAAAAAGCTACTTTGAGTTTACCCATTGAATGTCCTGGAAGGTTGAAGTGTTCTCCTACAGGTTTCTCAGTCTTGTGATTTTTTATTTCAGATTTGTGTCTGGTCAGTGCCTACAAATATCAGAGAGCTCTGGAGATTTCTTGGGTTTGCTGGCTATTATAGGGGGTTTGTGCAAGAATATTCAATTATAGCCAAGCCATTAAACTCACTTCTAGCAGGTAGCCCTAAGGAAAGTAAAAATAAAGGGAATCAGTCTCTCAAGGACAGATGGGATGCATGCAGCCAGGAGGCCTTTGAGGCTTTAAAGTCAAAGTTGACCACAGCACCAGTATTGGGATTTGCAGAATGGTGATTACCATATTTTATTTATTTATTTATTTGATTTATACCCTGCCTTCCCCACAGAAAGGATGCCAGCACCACTGAGTTAGGAGCAAATTTGTACCAAATGCAGAACAATTGTCTCCATGTCATTGCTTATGCCAGTAGAGGTATAAGTCATAGTGAATGCAATTATCCAGTGCACAAGTTGGAGTTCCTGGCCCTAAAATGGGCAGTTTTGACAAGTTTCATGATTTCTTGTACGGATCAGAGTTTAAGGTAATGACTGATAACAACCCAACTTATGTACTAACCTCTGCCAAGCTAGATACTGCAGGACAGAGATGGATATCAGCAGGGGTCGTTTCCTGCAGGAGCGCACAGGAGCGGAGCTCCAGCAGTAAAGAGTCCAGGGGGTGGGCACATGCAAAAAGCCCCACCCCCTGCTCCCAGCAGCCCTTAGTCAGAGCAAGAAGCAGCCAGGTAAGTTGCAGAGGCCCCCCCCAGCCCCCCAGTCCAAAACAGTCCAGTGGCACCTTTAAGACCAAGTTTTATTCAGGTACAAGCTCTCCCTCCTCTGCGAGGACAGTTCTGCATGTTTCCACCCCCCAATCCAAAACAGTCCTGTGGAGCCTGAGCGGTGGGTGTTGCCTTCTGACACACTTCCGGTGATGTCAGGGTGTGTGGCATATGCAAATAAGTTATGCTAATGAGTTATGCTAATGAGCTAAGGAGTCGACAAGATCCCAAAGCTTGGACATCATGGGACGTTGAAGTTATTCGTGCCTACTGCAAGTCCCAAACATTCTGCAGCAGCAAGATTTAACAAAGGGAACAACGGTTACACTGAAATTCTACCTTCCTCAGAGGATAGTATTCCAGAAGAATTGGAAAAGGAAAGATGCCATATCAAAGCCTTTTGTGATCAAAATGGTGGGCTTCCTGATTGGAAAAAGTTGCAGAGAAGAGACAAGTATATGGCTAAAATAATACACTATCTGGAGAGGAATCATAGACCAACCAGGGATGATGTGGGAGGGGGAAGGAAGAAGAGTATGAAACTAGGGTGCATCTGACAGAGTGGCCTCAACTTTTTCTGTTGGATGGAGTTCTTTATCAGAAAATGCAACAAAAGGGAAAAGATGTAGAGCAACTTGTGATCCTGTACACTTATAGAGGAGCTGCGGTGGCTCGAGTGGTTAAGACGCTGAACTGCAGGCTGTGGAAGGTCGGTAGTTCAGCAGTTCGAGACACGGGTGCCGCAAGACGGGGTGAGCTCCCGTCTCTAGTTCCAGCTCCTGCCAACCTAGCAGTTCGAAAGCAAGAAATTGCAAGTAGATAAATAGGTACCACTTCGGTGGGAAGGTAACAGTGTTCCGTGCGCCTTGGTGTTTAGTCATGCCGGCCACAGGACCACGGAAACGTCTTTGGACAGCGCTGGCTCTTCGGCTTTGAAACGGAGATGAGCACCGCAACCCTAGAGTCGGATTCGACTGGCTTTCAAGCAAGGGAACCTTTACACTTATAGAAGGAGAGCTCTAGAAGGCATCCGTGATGAAATGGGTCACTTTGGAGTTGAAATAACTTTATATTCGGCTAGGGATAAAATGACTCAAGCAATAAAGCCAAAGTGCTGTAACTGTGAATGCTCTATTTCAATTCAATTTTATTTATTTAGCTCACATGACCAATGGCCTCCAGCACACCCACAGAGTACAACAAACATGTAAAATACCAATATAAGAGTTGAAAACTGTTAGCATTTCACATCCAATTAAAATATGAACTGTATAAAGGTTTAAAATATAAAACTATAAGACATTGCAGTCATAAAATTGAAAACAATTAGAACCAAAAAGTGCACACCTCCCCTTAGCAGCAATTATTTACGCTTCAGTGCTATTATAATAGCTAAGTATGTTGCTACTGAAGTGGTGATTGTCGGGTCAGTATCTGTCAGCAGATAAGAGACCACCCATGGCTCCAGTGGAAGATGGTATTTCGATGAAATTGGATATACCCAATATGACCTAAGAGCTAGCCAATAAGAACAAAACAAAAGGAGATGTGTCAGCGTCTCAGTCTTGCCAGAAGCGCAGGTACAAAGCCTGCCTGAATACGGAGTTCGTGAGAAATGTCCCATTAATTCTGCAGATGGTACAGAATTTAATCTTGCAAGAGTAAAAGCAAATCTATGAGAGGGGGTAGTAAAATGGCTTAGATATGAAGAGAAAAGCTAGATTGGAAAGAGCAGCTGAATTAGTTAACATAAAAGCATACGTTCCGTTAGAATTAATTTGTATAGACTTCTTGGACCAGATGCAACTGGCATAAAATATTTTGGTGCTTACTGATCTTTTTACTAAATACACTCAAGCATACCCCACCAGAGACCAAACTGCAAGAATGATAGCTACAACTCCTTGGGAAAATTTTATATCTCATTATGGGTTTTCCAGAAGGTTCCACAGGGATCAAGGTGCAGGGTTTGAGTCAGAACTGGTTACGGAACTGAGTAAAATTGCAGGAACTAAGTCACACATTACACTGTATCACTCAAGAGGAAACCCAGTTCAATCAATCATGCCCTTTTGGACATACTGGGCACCTTGGAAGCAAATAAGAAATCTAACTGGGAAAAGTACACAAAACCACTGGTTCATGCTTACAATTGTACTAAAATTATACTACAAGAGAATCCTCCTACTTCTTAATGTTTGGAAGACAATAATTACTACCCATTGATTTGTGTTTTGGGATAAAGCCAAAGGGGCAAAGAGAAGTGACTCATCAGGAATATGTAAGATACTTAAAATGAAGGCTTCATTATGCATATGATCTGGCCACCCGATAAAGTGAAAAACATCAGCAAGCCAACATAAGAAGATGGGATGCTGAAGTCATGAAATCTACCATTTCAACAGATGACAGAGTTTTAGTACATAATTTAAGCCCCAGGGGTATGCAAAAATTAGCTGATAGGTGGGAACCTGTTGTGCATATAGTTCTGGATCAACTTCAGAAAAATATAGCAGTATATAGGGTGTAATTGGAAGATGGCAAATGTGTTGTTCGAACTTTGCACTGAGATATGATGAGACCCTGTGGATTTATTTCTTCCTTTGAAGACATCAGTGATATGGACATTCCAGAGGATCCTACTAGCAGTAGGACGAGGCAGAAATCAACTCTTGATTTACAACTGAATTTACCAGGCAGCCAAGCACATTTGAAATCCTGGGTGGCCACCTTTGTTACCCCATCGGGAAGTTGCAGTTGCCATGCCATCTGGACAGAATGACTGGACCTGAAAATTAAGTCATCCTTGATGGAAGAGAAATTTCTAGTACTTGATAAAACTCTCCCAGAACCTAGTTTGACAAGTGATCCACTAATTTCATATGACAGCTTAGTTCAGAATCTGAAACCTTTACTGACTTACAAAATAAGATCACATGAAAAGAAAAACCCAAGGAAATCTAAGCCATGGTTTGATAAGGATTGTGTAGAAGCCAAATGGGCTCTTATTTCAGCTTTTCACAAATATAAGAAAGCACCTGGAAGGATAGTGTGGAAATCCGGCAACATCTCTCTGAATAGAAGAACTACTTTAAAGAATTAATTGCTAATAAAAAGAAAACATATATAATGGTATCCTGGGACAGGCTTATCCAAGCAGCTAAAGAGACAAAAATCCTCCTTGTTCTGGAAAATGACATCAAACTATCTATCTAATAACTCCTCGCCCCTGGATTCTCAAATAATTGCATGGTCATAGGAAACTTACTGCCAAAAGATTTATGAGGAGCCACCCCAAGGGTTAGAAGACCTGCCTGCTTGGCTGCCAGTCTCTCAACAAGAAGTTAAATCACTTCTTAGTCAACTTAAAAGTGAGAAAGCCCCTGGGTTAGATCATATACCACCAGAACATTTGAAAAATAACTCAGACTGGTGGGTGCCGCGGCTGGCATCGCTAATTTCCCATATTGATACCACCAGCCACATTCCGGATGACTGGAGACAGGCAATCGCAGTACCTTTCTTCAAGAAAGGGAAGTGGGATAAAGCGGATGTTCCTGAAGCAACAACAGAAAGCGGAAGATGGACCTGAGAAAGTGGAGGAGAACAAAGACACAGAAGAAGGCGAAGAAGAAGAAGAAGGCGAAGAAAAAGGAGGAGGAGGAGGAGGAGGAGGAGAAGAAGGAGAAGGAGAAGGAGA
>NW_015164283.1:66179-77921 GCF_001447785.1 Gekko japonicus
GAAGAAGAAGAAGAAGAAGAAGAAGAAGAAGAAGAAGAAGAAGAAGAAGAAGAAGAAGAAGAAGAAGAAGAAGAAGAAGAAGAAGAAGAAGAGGAGATGGGGAAGGCTGCAATACCATCTTGACGAGTCTGGCAAAACTCTAATTCTGGACTTTGATAAGAGGAAAGGAAATTGCAAAACAGCTTAACTCTGATAGCCTGCTGTCTATTTAACGCATAACTTCAAGTCTATGATATTTACACTTTAGCTAAAGAGATTGTGATTGCTCGCTTGACATTTTTGCATTAGTAATCTTCATGCTCTACCATTATGTTAACAGAGACATATCAATAACTTTATATGTCTGTATCATGGATCCTTGTTACTCTTATTTTAGGTTTTTCCATGACCCTGCAGTTTTGTAGATTAGAAAATAAATAAATAAATAAGAAAAAGAAAGGGAAGACCCTGATTGAGGACCCTGCAAACTATAGACACATTATAGTGGAGGACAGCAGATTTCTTTCCCCCCCACAGACACATCAGATCCAGCGAGAGAGAGATCATGCACCTCCTAGCTGAATTAGCTGGCTCCCAGCTGAGTTTGTCTCTTCCCCACCCCCCCCCCCCATCATCAGAACTGGAGTTTCTTTTTCATGCAGACACAAACCTGCCCACTCCCTTCAGACAAAGAGGGCGGGTCACCTCCCACAAGTCCTGGTGGGCTGCTTTAACAGCCAATTTCCTAAGGGTTAAAGCTATCTGAGGAGACTAATTATTTTTTAAAAATCCTGGCCTTCCTCCAGGTAGCTCATGACAACATAAATAGTTCTTCCTGCCACATTTTATTCTTACAAGCACCCCATGAGGTAGGTTAGGCTGAGGAAGAATGACTGGAGGCTGGCCATCCCTATGCCAAAGTCAACCAGTCCACTTCCATGGCAGAGAGAGAATTGAGCCTGGCTTTCCTACATCGTAGTCCAGGGCTCCCTGATGTGATAACTGCGGGTGCCATGGTGACCGTTGACACCTTTCCTGGTGCCCACCCAAGTGTTTTTAGAAAGGGGGCTTTTTCCCAGCAAGGAGAGTGCAGATTAAAAAAAAATGTTGATTTGGCAGCAGCTGCCACCACAGCACAAGGATTTTCACTGTATAGCTGCAGGTAAGCTGTGCAGGTAAACTGTGCCAGCCACACTGGCTCTGCCTCCTGCGGCAGCCATTTTGTCGTTGAACCTACCATGCTCTGTCGGAATTCCAAAGGTGATGTCAGAATCGGACCCTTGCTCAGGTCATTGGGCCATCATACTTGTAACTATGGTTCTCTGATGTACATAGCTATGCTCTGTTATTGCTTCGCCAGCTGTTCACCCTCACTGCTTGTAGTTCCCAAGATCCCGTTTAGCACCTGCTGGCATCGTATCAATCTTTCTGCAAGGTCCTCCTCTGACATTCCTGGGAGAAGAGATGATTGAGACATGTCTGTGTGAACTATAGATTAGATGCGCTTGTTCCCCTGTGAAAGGAAGCATCCCCCGCAAAGGCTAGAGGGAACTTTCGCTGTTTCTAATTCTCATGGCCTTGCAGAGGGACTCAAATGATAATGTTTACACTGTCCTAATTGTACTTTCTTTGCACTATGTAATCATGACGTATGAATGAAGGCTGGCCCAAAGGTCTTGTAGTTTCCCACTTTGTATTATTCCTTAGTTCTGTCAAAACGTTCAACTGCACAGCAACTAAATCAGTTTTCTCAATAAAGCATGTAAAAGGACTTATTGCGTCTGAGTGGTTCCTGAAGAAGCTGACAGGTGACTGTAGGCCTGAAAAGAAGAAGAGAAGAGATTGGATTTATACCCCGCCCTTCACTTGGAGTCTCAGAGCGGCTTACAAACTCCTTTCCCTTCTCCTCCCCACAACAGACACCCTGTGAGGTAGGTGGGGCTGAGAGAGCTCTGACAGAAACTGCTCTTTTTCAAGGACAGCTGTGCCAGAGCTTGTGACTGACCCAAGGTCACATCAGCAGGTGCAAGTGGAGGAGTGGGGAATCAAACCCGGTTCTCCCAGATTAGAGTCCGCGCACTTAACCACTACACCAAACAGGTTGAGGACCCTGGTGTGGTCCATTACTAACTACTACACCAGATAGGGTTGCCAGGTCCCCCCTCCCACCACAGCGCCACCGGCAGGGGATGGTGGGTAGGGTTGCTAAATCCAGGCAGGGAAACTCCTAGAGATCTGGGAATGGGGAGGACAAGGACCTCAGTGGGGTACAATGCAATAGAGTCTACCCTCCAAAGCATCCCTTTTCTCTGGGGGAACTGATCTCTGCAGTCTGGAGATGAGCTGTAATTCCAGGGGATCCCCAGGCCCCACCTGGAGGCTGGCAGCCCTAAGTCACCACACTAGCTTGTTGCCACTTGGTAACTATCCAAAAGGCATCAGTATGGGGGTGGGGGGGAGACTGATAAAAATCACCCATAAAGAATGAGTGCTGGGATCCCTTTTCTGGCCAAAAATTGATGCCGCCTCAAATTACTGTTTTAGTTTGACATTTGCTAGGGGCATGTTATTGCATCTTGCTCTTAGCTTCAAGGATGGCTGGCTGGAGGGGTAACATCATTTCCCTATATTCTTTTTCTTCTTTTTAAATGACAAGGCTGCTATCCTATGAGCATGAAAGCTTCTTTTTCTTTTCTGCTTTTCTACAGTGGCCTAGAATGCATTAATATTTTAGTCGGGTAGACTGGGAAATATCTTTCAAGCTTCAGTGACAAGTCCATTCAAACCTCCAGTTTTTTCCCCTCATATCATAGTGAGCATTAACAATTAATTAGCTAATTTTATCTTCACAAAATAATTTGGGGGGTAGTGGCCACATCACTCTGTAAATCTGTTTGAGGAAGGCTGCAGTCACACACACAGTTTGTGGCACTATAACAGCATTACCTGAGTAGAAAAAATAGGCTCCTCCAGATGAGAACATCTGCCTCCCCTGGACACAGTCGTCAGCAGCCCAGGCTGTTCTGTAATGGAAGTGGAATAAATGGATACTGGGGAAAGTCTAGTATTAGTGGGTTGTTCAGGGTTCCCCTGGGCTTTCTGACGTGTGAACTCTCCTTCAGTGAAAGGAACTCGGAAAGGATGTCTGAACTTGCAGGTCCGTTTCTGCCACTGTTTTTTTTAATTGCTGCCTACATGCGCATGTGCTCATCAGTGCATGTGCACATAAGTGCATGTGCTTGCATTTAAATAAAACCCACCCTTACAGCTCATCCCGTGGTTGAAGTGCAACACTAATGTGGATGCCCCCCCCCCATGGGACAGCCACACAGGTAACCCGCCACAGGGTGTGTGGTCTGGATGGAATGTTCTGCTATACTTTGAACCAGTACAGTTTGAGGCACCACCAGGCCACCAGTGTGACAGTAGCCGAAAAGGTACTAAAAGATTCCCAATGCCCCCCCCCTCCAAAATGAGGTCAGAGGTTCTTTATTTTGCATGTAAAGTGAAAACAAAGTTTGTTTTTCTGAAATAATTATTTGTTATGGAATACTAGTATTTCAGATTATGTTCTTCTATGCAGAAAAGGAAGCTAATTTTTACTATTAACATTGTAATATAAATAATTCAACATAAAATTAAATTCAATGACTGTCCTAACAAAAAAAAAATCACTTTGCTCCATTGTAATATGTGATGTGCCACTTTAAACCTGTCAAGCCAGATGATAGATCCAAACAACAAAACAGCTCTGCAGTGGCTGCTTCACATTTGTCTCATCATATGAATCTGCCTCATGCCAAGCCAGATATTTTGTCCCTCTCATATTGTGCACAGTCTGCTACGGAGATCCTTTTAAAGTGGAAATGCCTAAAATGGACCCTGCTACCTTCCATATACAATTTATGCCCTCTCCTATTCAGCTGTGGCCAATTTCCACCGTGTGGATTCTGCGCCTCATAAGAAGTTGTTCATATGTTCTATGTACTGTCTCACTGTGCATCGCTTCCAGTCTGCTCCCTTTGTCGGGAACCAAGACAAGTAAGGATTGAGCAATATGAAATAACCAAATAACAGTGTTCCGTCCAGGAGCATCTTGCTGGCCGCTGTGTGAAACAGGATGTTGCACTAGACGGACCGTTGCTCTGATCTAGTGTGGCTGCTCTTACAAGGTTCTACAAGACAATACAATGTGGTTGGATTGCTTGTTTCTTGCCAGTGAATCCACCAGAAAATAAATTCGATATTTCACCTATGGCCAGTGTTCCCTCTAAGCTGAGTGAGTGTGAGCTAGCTCACAGTTTTTTAGCGTCCGGCTCACACATTTTTGTCTCCACTTAGGAAGGATGGCTCCAGAGCAAACTAATTTACGCAGTAGCCAAATCGCTGGCTCACAACTTTAACGCCAGCAGCTCACAAAGTAGAATTTTTGCTCACAAGACTCCACAACTTAGAGGGAACATTGCCTATGGCTATCCATTTCTGTAATTTAAACAGATGTAGCCTGAGGTTACTCAGTAGATATAGGAGCCCTCTTTACAAGTTACAGTGAATGCACGTACAATCCATGTACAGTGCACACTTGATTCTTCTTTACATGTGTGTGAGTAATTATCATTTTACGCTCAACTCCCATACAGCTCAGTGTGCGATTTGAACCTAGGGATGCCAACCTCCAGGTAAGACCTGGGGATTCCCAGAATTACAACTCATGGAGCTGTATCCTCAGAAGTTTTTACATTTATACTGAGGATCTTTAGTATTTTTACATGTATACCTGGGGATCCTCAGAATTACAGCTCATGGAATTACAGACTGTGGAGATCAGTTCCTCTGGAGACAATGGATGTTTGGAGGGTGGAATCTATGACATTATACCCAAATGAGGCCCTTGTCCTCCCCAGGTTCCATTCCCAAATCTTCAGGCCTTTTCCTACCTGGATCTGGCCCCCATCCCCTCCCATCCCCTGCCAGTGTCCAAGGGGGACTTGGCAACCCTATAGCCCCATATTTATCCAGCTATTGATCCCCTTTTTTGTGTATATTAAATGTGTCTTGGTTCTTTCTTACAAACAGATGTACATACATACATACAGGATGTACATGCAACCTGTGACCAGGGCTAGGAATGCAAATGTACCTTCTGCAAACAATTCACAGTGCAATCCTAAGCACTGATTACAATAGACAGAGAAGGGTGTGACTCTACTTAGAAGAGAACTGTTAAATTCACATGATCTCTCCAGTGAACAACAGTGGAGTGAGTGGGTCCACTTGATGGCAGCACGATCCCCACCTCACAAGTTCTGTGAATCTACAGATCCATAACAAGAGCAACAAAATAGATCTACACATCACCAATGTTCCCTCTAAGCTGTGGAGTCTTGTGAGCAAAAAATCCACTTTTGTGAGCTACTGGCATTAAAGTTGTGGGCGAGCGATTTGGCGGCTGCATAAATTAGTTTGCTCTGGAGCCATCCGTCCTGAGCTAAGACAAAAATGTGTGAGCTGGAGGCTAAAAAACTGTGAGCCCATGCAGATTTGGCTCACAATAGCCCAATCAAGATATTTTCCCCACTTTTCCCCACCAAAGTTTGACAGCAGTTAACTTTAAACCAGCCAGTGAGATTCATTTTACTGTGGGGTACCCTTACCAAAATCCACCCTGGTAAGATGTTTCCTAATCTGAGTTTCCCAGTGGAAGGGAACGTGTTGGATTTTCTGAAGGAGGAACTGGCATCTTGAAAGGCTGTGCCGTAATCTCCCCCTCATCTGAAGCACCTACACTTTCAGTTTTTGGGGACAGGGATATCTCTTCTCCTTCCCCTTGCCCTCCACAGCCAGAGTAGCAAACATATTGCTCAAAGTTAAGGAGTCTACAACAGAGTCTAAATAACTATCCATTCACAGCTGTTTAGTAGCTTTAAGGCCAGGGGGCGGAGATGAATCAGGGTTGGAATTAGTTCTATTCCTTTTCCACACTCTATGATTTGATTTCTTCATATATCCCCCTAAGACAGTTGGAATTACAACAGAAAGGGAACAGAATAAAAGTTGCTCTTGTTCCAACTTAGCTTCTTATCAGCATCAGTCAAATTGAATTACACTGCTGAATCATTACGCCAGTTCCTCCTATTTAGAAGTACTGATAGCGTTTCCTGGGCACAAAGCCCAGTATTGGCCCCTCGAAACCAAACAGACCAGACTCCCACCAACGAAGAATCACATAAAGTAAGTCTGATAGTCTTTTCACAGCAAGAATATAGGGGGGAGAAAACAGTTTAGCAAGATAAGAACTTATCTCCTTCTTAACAGCATGCTGGAACATCCGCTATCTTTGGTGTAGTGGTTAAGTGTGCGAACTCTAATCTGGGGGAACCGGGTTTGATTCCCCACTCCTCCACTTGCACCAGCTGATGTGACCTTGGGTCAGTCACAAGCTCTGGCACAGCTGTCCTTGAAAAAGAGCAGTTTGTGCCAGAGTTCTCTCAGCCCCACCCACCTTACAGGGTGTCTGTTGTGGGGAGGGGAAGGGAAAGGAGTTTGTAAGCCGCTCTGAGGCTCCAAGTGAAGGGCGGGGTATAAATCCAATCTCTTCTTCTTCTTCTTCTTCTCTCAGTACTCATCCACTCTGGTATACATAGACCAAAGGTCTTGTGTTATTCCTTTCTGGAACCCTTTTAAAGCTAATTTCCCCTTCTCTGAGTCCAGTTTGGCTAACAACCCTAATGTTGAGAATGAGGAGTGGGTGCCACCTCAAAATGGGTGCCATGCGGTGCTGGGAACAACCATAAAATGTCAAGAAGATACAAGTCAAGCATTCTCCCACAGTGGAGGCAGCTATATCTGAATGAGTTCTAAAGAATCTTCTAGTTCAATTAATCCTGTGAAACCAGGACTGGCTGTTTGCCTTGGGAGAGAGATGCTTTGCTGAAGGAACAAACTGGAGCCAGGAAACCCAGTGATGTGTGCCCTGGTGCCCACAAAGACCGTATTTAATGTTAAAAAGTAGATCTGTAGAAATCTACTTCCAAGAAATCTACATCAAGAAATCTAAGAACTGTAACAAAAACAAATCACTTGGTTTTACTGTGTTACGGGGGGGAAATGACATAAGACTCATCAGATGGTGGATGCAGCCAGGCATGTGGCAGCTTAAGGTGGATTTGCATATTCAGCTACCACCTCTCCAAAAAATCTTTTTCTCAATGTATAGGAGGGCAAATTTTACCCTAAATATTGTGTAACATATGAAAAAGTAGATTTCTTTAAAGCATTATTAACCCACTTTATACTTATGGTAACGCCACAGGCAGACCTTGCATTATTTTCCTCTATAGTATGCCCCATCTGGAAGCTTAGTGCAATGACACGTTGAACATTACTATCAAACATTTAATAGATCTTAAGATAGCATATGAAATTAACAAGCCTTTTCTAGTTTAACAACTAAATTGAAGTCCATTAAAAAGTACTTGAAGGTCTTTGGTGGAGCGATATCTGAGGGATTTCTCGTGAGATATCTTTTTTCTTTGGAAAAAACAGAATTATGCTGTAGATTACTCAGTGTACTTTCAAGGCAGCTGGTGTGATTTTACTTTTAGTGTTTCAAAAAAATAGATGGAGCCCCAAAAGATACAAAGAAAGAGAGAGCTCCATTATGATCTTTACACTGCTCTCCAATTTTCTCTAAAATCATATAGTAGTTATTATTTTATTTATGTCATTTTGATTTTAAAATTGGAGGAGAATACCTCCCTTCCCCAACTATAAGAGCATTTCGAGCCATTTGAATTGTACTATTAATGTTTTATGATTTAACCTTCCATGTAGTTTCTTTATAAAGTTCTGAACAGGTAAGCTCGGGTCGTTACATCAAGTTATTATAATTTCTTTTTCTTCTTTATACAAGATTAGCAAAAATCAAGGTGAACAAGAACCTTGAAATTACTTAGATGCTCATGCATATAGGCATCCTGTTTCTTACCCAACCATCAGCATTTTTCTGTTTTCCATTTTCATTTAGTTTGCTTTGCCAAATGTGGTGCTGGTCTGGAGAATGTGCAACACACTACAAATGAGACAGTGTTGAGACAGTCTAATGCAGAGATTTCACTGGCTCAGACGAATTTCATTAATGGAAGGAATAATCGAATACACATTATTCCCATCCTGTAGCATCCAGCTTTGAGTTTCCATTGATACCCTTTCTCTAGCAGAGCTTCTGCTTCAGTGAACCCAAAATTGGGAGGTATTTCTAGACCTCATTTCACAAGCATAGTGTAACAATGATTAAAAGATTACTGCCACAGGGTTTTGGGGGGGGGTATAATTTTATGTAGGGGATTGATTAGTGGAACCAAAAAGTAGTGTGAAAATAGGTTAATTTCAGTACAATTACAGTACAGTCTTAAGAATACTTTCCTGGAAACAATCCTCACTAACTAGACCTCTGTAGGATTCTTAATAGACTTGCTTAAGATTGTTCTCTTGAGCAGGAATTGGAGGTTGTTAGTAGGGGGGTGCAAAAAAATAATAATTTGGCCCATTCGGATTTGGCCGAATCGGGCAGAATCAATTTTGGCTGGCAGTAAGACTCCCGCATGTCAGTTTCGTCAGTACGAACCAATTCCGGAGTCTTTTGGCCATCCGAATGTCA
This sequence comes from Gekko japonicus, assembly GCF_001447785.1. Taxonomy (NCBI): domain Eukaryota; kingdom Metazoa; phylum Chordata; class Lepidosauria; order Squamata; family Gekkonidae; genus Gekko; species Gekko japonicus. Next base: position 74,818 of record NW_015164283.1, read on the forward strand.
ATTTCAGCCCCATTATATCCTATGGGTCATTGAAGTCAATGGCGAAAACATAGGGTATATTCTGGGGGCTGGAGGGGAGGGGGCTTGAGGGAGAGACTCCAAACTTGCAGGGTAGCTGCTGGAGCCTCTCCCCAAGATAACAACCACGTTTCAAGAGTATTGGACCAGGGGGTCCAATTCTACAGGCCCTCAAACAGGTTGCCCCATCCCCTCCATTGTTCTCTATGGTGGGGAAAAGTTACTTTTTCATGGGACCGAATTGCCGCCAAAATTCGGCGGCAAGCCAATTCAGATCAGAGAATCTGAATCGTCCTGCAGCAGCCCAAAAGGGGTCCGAATGGGCCATTTTCGGGGGTGCATTCGGTTCAGACGAACCGAATGCACATCCCTAGTTGTTAGCCTTGATAACAATTTTTAGTCCCAAGAACTTTCCTGCCTGCTGTACATATAAATCTTGCTCTCAATGAATTCAGAATTAAATGAATAATTTGTACAGCATCCTATAGGAACATAGCAGAAATATGAGTCCAGTGGGAGAAGCTAAAATTGAGGCTTGAGGGAAGACCTTCTGGATTTCACCTAGGCACCCCAACTGATAACACAAATGAGGACAGTATGTCATCAGAAATTAGTCTAGGGGTGCCTTTCAGTAATGTTACATGATAATAGTTACTTGTTACCAGAATTTGCTCCTATATGTGTGGTAGAGTAACCACCCAGATTGCAAACAGACTTTAGTGTACCAGAAATATGTGACAATCCATTATCAAGAGCACTGGAATATTGTAATGTGTCCTATTTGGGACTGCCTTTGAAGACTAAATATCCTCTTTCATGAGGATACTGGCTGCTGTATATAGTACAGTTGCCAACCTTCAGGTGGGAGGCTAGAGTTCTCCCAGCATTACAACTGATTTCCAGAGTGCAGAGATCAGTTCCTTCTCCGGAAGGGTGCTGCATTAGAGAAAGTTCTCATGTTTAAATTTCTGCTATTAATTTGCAAAATATGATGCTTGTATCCTGAATTTTTTCCTGCTTTGAAAACATCTTTGAAACACAGCTTTATGCTGGTTTCCGTGTCACTGGGACCTGATGTTCTTCTAATTAGGATACACTAATGAGATGTGAAATGTATCTTTTTCTCCTTAAGAAGATGCTTCCCAGTTGATGAACTTTCTGCAGATAAGGACTTAGTTCCTGTTGATGAATTTTTCAAAGGCTTTGGGGGTTTGTACAAAAAGAAACAAAGATCATAGTTTTCTATGAAATTCATTTATAATTTTCACATGTTATATGCATTGCACTGTTCATTTAAAATATGAACTTGTAAGAACTGTGATTAGTAAAATTATCACAGTTTAATCCCATTTGGCACATATGTTTCCATGATTCTCTTTCTTTGTTTGTCTTGTGTAAGGACTCGATTAGCTCTTGCTTCACAGCACTCAGGTCTTGCTGGGTTATCCCTTGTGCCTCAGCCACTATTTTGTCATTATGTTGTTTTCTGGCTTCCACAGACTCCTTGTTTCTCAAGATAGAAAAGTTTGAACTGATTGGGGCAAGCCTTGCAGATTTTTAGACTCCCCCCCTTTTTTTGCCTATAATATAGTGGCCGTTCCGCTGAGTTTTGGATAATTTAGGAGCTTGGAGGAGGAGGAGGATTGGGAACTACAAGATTAGGCATCCATTCTCCTTCCCAGCAACACCACGCCCCTGGGCCGTGTTATCTGAGTGGATCTGTCACATTTCCACGGTGTCCAGAATAACTCATGTTTGGGGCTTTTTTTTTTTGTACAACACTGCACCAAGGCCCTGTTAGCCAAATTGCCTTATTTCTTAATAGTAGCTTAGGGAGTTATGAATACAAAATGGCAATATGCATATAGCGTAGATCACGGCCTGTGTATGCTGGACTCAGAATTCCCAAGAACTCAGGAACAGACACAGAGACTGGGTAGCTAAAATAATGATTTATTTACTAAACATTGTCAAGCATGCAAACAATAACAAGCATTCACACACTCAATACAGAACTAAGAAAGCAGAGGTAATTGATAGCTAATATAGGGGTCAGTTATGAGGTGATACTACCTTTCCAGACATGCAGAGGTCCATGAAGAAGAGATTTATGGCCCAAACCCAAAGGTTTGGGGGTGGACTACCAGTTGACATCAGGGCAGAGGCACACCATCTGAGGCCATGTGCCTGGATGGATATAGACATTGGAAAACAATGCAGACCAATAGGAGGTCTTGAGGGGCTTGTCTCAGGTGAAGACAAAAGATTAGGCTAGCAAGAGACGCTAAAAACAACAAAGAAAGGCTTCTTTTCTTATGTCCAAAGTAAGAATAAGAACAAGGACATGGTCCTGTAGAAATTGATTAACGAGTAAGGGGGGAAAGAGGAGAATATAAGATGTGGGCTGGAGGTTGGAGCACTGTGGGAAGTCAAAAGGGGTGGGGTTAGAAGAAAAGGTTGTATATTTATTTATTATTTACATTTCTATCCCGCCCTCCCCGGAGTAGTTAATAATGTGATGTATGTTTGAACTATTGATATATCCTAATAAATTGTTTTTAAAAAACAAAAACAAAAGGGCTGGATGAGGTTCTGGAGTCAGGAGGGCAATTTGCCAGGTGGCCTCTGAATAGCCTTTAGAAATGCAGATATTTTACCTGGTGGAACTGCCATTGTTTCATATGATTTTCCCTGGTGAACTGCCATTGTTTCATATGTATATCTTCCTGAGTGGGGGAGAAGATTGGAGGTTTTCTCTGAGGGTTGCCTTGTTGCCACCTGAAAATGGAGACCCTGTTTCCAGAACCAGGAGTGTCTTCCTTGGCCTGAGTTTTGTGAGTCTCTGGTTCTGTTTAGAAAGTGGGGTGCCCCTGCTATTGAGGTTCTGGTTAGAAAGTGGGTTGCCCCATGCCTTTGTTTTGCTAAACATAAGCAAGTCTCTTATGTATTCTGTACCTCTTATACCCCCCCACACACACAAATGTCAAATATTAAGAAAATGAAATGTTGAAGCTTTCATCAGCTGATCCTTCCCTTTACCTTCCCCCCCCCAAGAAATGCAATATTGGAGAGGTTCCATATACCTG
>NW_015164283.1:80723-99221 GCF_001447785.1 Gekko japonicus
TCACCAAGTAAGCTTCCAAGGTAGACTGGGGATTTTGACCTGATTCTCCCAAATCCTAGTCCAACTCTCTAACACCTATGCCACACTGGATTTCTAGTACTCATAATACTTACATAAGAACATAAGAGAAGCCAATGTTGGATCAGGCCAATGGCCCATCTAGTCCAACACTCTGTCACACAGTGGCCAAAAATATTAGGTGCCATCAGAAGGTCCATCAGTGGGGCCAGGACACTAGAACACAGGACACTGTTGACTCCCCACAAGCACCAAGATGACAGAGCATCACTTGCCCCAGAGTCCCTATCTCTACCTTGTGGCTAATAGCCACTGATGGACCTCTGCTCCATATGTTTATCTAATTCCCTCTTGAAGCTGTCCATGCTTGTAGCTGCTCAATCAGAACAGGAGGAGAAGGCGGACGTTCTTGTACCAGCAGATGAGCCAGAAGAGTGGGAGACTGCTGCAGAGACTTCTCAGCAATTTCATTGAGTGCCCACGAGTTCTTGTATTGTGAGAAAGGGAGAAAAGTACTTCTTTCTCGACCTTCTCTACCCCATGCATAATCTTATAAACCATGTCACCCCTCAGCCGTCGTTTCTCCAAGCTAAAGATCCCCAAGTGCTTTAACCTTTGTTCATAGCGACAGTGTTCCAACCCTTTTATCATTCTAGTTGCTTTTTTCTGCACTTTTCCCAATGCTATAAATACCCTTTTTGAGGTGTGGTGATCAGAACTGTACGCAGTACTCCAAATGTCAATTTCATGAGGACTACCTGAATGTTCTTAATTGTTATTGCCATTGTGATGGTCTTTACATGGGGTTTACAAAGACTGTGTTCTTTGTGCTGCATCCCTTTTAGCTCATAGCACTACATACACTAGAACAAGAGGATGCTGTTTAAAAATGGAACTACAGGGAAGGGTTTACAGGACATTCCAGGAAAGGGGGGGGAATTAAAAAATCAGCCCTCTTTGTCCAGGCATGCTTCAAACTCCTGTCAGACCAAGGTCCAATCTGCATCTAGTATTTGCTCCGTTGTTGTACCAAACCCACACTGGAACAGAAAAAGATGTGACTCAAAACCACATTCAGAGGCCGAATCTGCATCTAGCATTTGCTCCACTGTCTTATCGAACCCACACTGGAACAGAAATTCCCATCTGCATTGCATGCCACTTTCACTTTGATTGATCGTCAAATTTTATAGCAGCGTCCAGACTGCATGCTGCTTTCACTTCGTTTGATCTCTGGTTTTATGGTGGCTGTCTGCATAGATTTATGGCTGTTTTATGGCCATTCAGGGGTGACTCTGAAGTCAGTACAGCATTAACCTGTGGTATTTGAATGTGGTTTTGAGCCACATCTTTTTCTGTTCCAGTTTTCTGTGGGTTTGGTACAACAACGGAGCAAATACTAGATGCAGATTAGGCCAGATACCCCAGGTTAATGCTGTACTGACTTCAGAGTCACCCCTGAATGGCCATAAAACAGCCATAAATCTATGCAGACAGCCACCATAAAACCAGAGAGCAAACAAAATTAAAGCAGCATGTAGTCTGGATGCTACTATAAAATTCGACAATCAATCAAAGTGAAAGTGGCATGCAATGCAGACGGGAATTTCTGTTCCAGTGTGGGTTTGGTAAGACAGTGGAGCAAATGCTAGATGCAGATTCGACCGAAGTGTAATTTAAGCTGAATGAAAGCCAGTGGGCTGCAGGTGTTTGACAAACACCTCCCCCCCCCCGGCTGTGTGTATTCTATTAATTCCCCCCGCACATAGGCAGAACTCTGATTGCTCAAACAACAGCTGGGCCCTAGGAGATTCTCATTAGACTTCCTTTGAAAGAAAATGAAAAGCTTGATTCAGGCTGCCTGCTGTTAGTCTCCTGTGATTCTCCTTCCCACCCCCCGCAGTAAGCAAGCAACTCCAAGAAATGTAAGACTGATATCACGTCTCTGTCATGTTATCCTGCCAGCCCAGGCTTGGCATCATTGTCAGCAACAGGCCTTTTTGCATCTTGTAGAGGAGTGAAATAGTCTTTCCTGTTTACAATCTTCTAGTAATTCATGATACACATTCCCTTAATACCTGCAAGAGCAATGTACAGCTGTAGCTGTGCACAGTAATAGAAGGTGGGATGAGTTGCCAGCTAGTCTTGTGCCTCCAAATGAATCACTTATTACCAAGATGGAAGTGGGGTGCTGAGAGCCAGTCTGAGCTTCCAAAGATTCTTTCTGTCCTGCCTTTCACATTCAGAAGAACACAGAAGATGCTTGAATGGGACAAGCAAGAGCTCCTATCCCTAGCCGCACTGTGCTCAGTTCCCTGGACCCCTAGAGCATCCCAGACTCTTGGAGTTGAATAACTATTGTCTACTAATAGGGTTGCCAATCTCAAGGTGAGGATTGGGGAGGGGCGGGAACTCACTAGGGTATAATGCCATGGCTGTCAATAGCATACCAGATTCATTTCAAGGTGCTGGCTCTCACCTTTAAAGCCCTACATGGTCAGGGACCTACATACCTAAGGGACCGCCTTTCCCCACATGTTCTCCAGAGAGCACTGCGGTCAGAGCCCCAAAATCAGTTGGCCCTTCCACGTCTTAAGGAGGCTAGGCTGTCGATGACCAGGGCCAGGGCCTTTTCAGTGGTGGCCCCTTCCTGGTGGAATGAGGTCCCAAAGGAGATCAGGGCCCTGCGGGACCTTTTACAGTTCCGCAGGGCTTGTAAAACAGAGCTCTTCCACCAGGCTTTTGGGAGCTGCCACCACCAGTGAAGAACATCAGTTGGCTGAAAGTGAGAAGGCCCTAGACTCTGGACTCTGGAAATTGCCATCAACAGCCTAAAGAACAGCAAGCCCTGCAAGGACATTTCAACTGAACACTAAGAACTGACTGTGAGATGAGAACTTTGTACATTGGTTATTGGCTGCTACCATCATATGAATACCAACAACTATTAGCACTTTAGTATGATTTTATAGTTTGTTTTAATTGCAACTTATGTTTTAATGTAATTACCTGTTTTTATGTAAGCTGCTCTGAGTCAACTTTGGCCGGGAGGGCAGGGTAAAAATCTAAATAAATAAATACATAAATAAATACAGTCCATCTTTCTTTTCTTTTTCTTTTTTTAAATATATTTATTGGGTTTTCAAGTTATAAACAGTAACATAATAGCTTATAGACAATAACATCATCAAAAGTCGACATGTCAACCAGAAATACTTTTTAACAGCAATTAAATCAAATAAGAAATTTTCTAATATTCCCAAATTCATTCCATTAGTCAACTGCTAACCGAGTACTAGGAAGCTGCGGTGGCTCAAGTGGTTAAGACGCTGAACTGCAGGCTGTGGAAGGTCAGTAGTTCAGCAGTTCGAGACCCGGGTGCCGCAAGACGGGGTGAGCTCCTGTCTCTAGTTCCAGCTCCTGCCAACCTAGCAGTTCGAAAGCAAGAAATTGCAAGTAGATAAATAGGTACCACTTCGGTGGGAAGGTAACAGCGTTCCGTGCGCCTTCGTGTTTAGTCATGCCGGCCACATGAGCACGGAAATGTCTTCGAACAGCGCTGGCTCTTTGGCTTTGAAACGGAGGTGAGCACCGCACCCCTAGAGTTGGATTCAACTGGCTTTCAAGCAAGGGAACCTTTACCTTTACTTTAACTTAACATAGGACAACTTACACACAGAACAAGCTAACTTTATACGTTTTGAATGGGGAGACCACACCCCTAAACAGATAACAACCAACCAGAGAAAGGCGCTTAGGGCCAATAAGAATTGTTCCCGCCAAAAGTCAATGTCTCTCCGGATTGGCATACCAGCGGCATTAACCAATCCGGTCTCGTATTCTGGGATGCTGCACTTCTATAGAGCTGTACCTAAAGCTCATACCAAACAATGATAATTGAATACATAACACCCCCTCTGCCATTGAAGCTCACAGGGTGACCTTAGGCCAGGCACACACTCTCAGCCTAACCTACCTGGCATGGCTGTTGTGATGGGAAAGCAGAGGAGAGGAGAATGATGTAAACTGCTTTGTGTCCCCCCCAGAGAGAAAGGTGGGGTATAAACTGAATAAATAAATACATAAATGCTTATTTTGCATTTTATTTATAAGGTAAAGGTAAAGGTTCCCTTGCTCGAAAGCCAGTCGAATCCGACTCTAGGGTTGCGGTGCTAAACACCCAGGCGCACGGAACGCTGTTACCTTCCCACCATTCATCAAATTCCATACCAACAATCTGATTTGGTGCCAAATTTTGACCATCTCAAACCATCCAGTACTCGGGAGTCACCTAACCATTCCTCACTGTAACTACAACTACATTCTAATACATCTCATTTAATCCAATAAGCTATGAATTACTTGTTTTAATATAAACATATATATTGTAAGAATTTATTTTATTTTTATGTATTTTATCATTTTCTACACTTATTTGAATTTTCAAAATTAACATCCACCCCTTCTAATTCTGAGGTACTTCGTCATACAGTTATTTTACTATTGTAATATTCCTTACGTCCCTTCATTTTTTTTACTAATTTCTTATATACCTTTATTTTCATCACCAACCACTTCATTGAAAATTAATGCCCTTTAATTAATCACTTTTCAACACCTTTCCAGACTCTTCCACATTTTACATTCATTCACACTTACACATACACCTAATTATTTTACTGATCATGAATTAATTATAATCCATATAATATTCCTTGGTCTAAATCCAATTTATAAATTTCCGTTAAACTTTCATCTCCACAATTATTTACTATTTACTATTTTAGCCGTTAACCTTCCCTTCCATTATCTTCACCCTCTATTATCCCCCTTACATCACCAACCACTATAACTTTTAACAAACTTTCCATAATCAGGTTCTTTCAGCTGAGCAAGTGTCCGCAAAAATTTATAGATTAATCTTTCCATATATCTTCATTCTCCTTCTAAACATCTGTAGCCTTTTCCCTTGTAGAAACATGTCTCTATGCTTCCGTTCCTTGAATGTATGGTAAATTTTCTCCAAGCTGTTTCCATTAACTCTCAGCAAATCATGTTCCATTTTTGTAATGTCCCCTTTAAATTTCCATTTACGCAGTCTTTCCTTTCTGTCTTTCCAGCCTTTTTCTCTCTTAGAATATTTATTTTGCAAACGCTTTTTTGGTATTCCCATCCTTGCTTTTTTCATGTTTGTTGCCTTCTTTCTCAATATTTGGGTTGGTGGGAAAGAAGGGGGGGAAATCTCAACATAGTCCTTTCTTTGCAGACACCCCCTGCTTTCCTTTGGGCTCTGAGTAGATTGTTCTGGCTCCTCCTTATATTCTGGTTCAGGTTGTAGATTATTAGCTTTACCCAATAAACTTGCACAAGCATCTTCTATTCCTTTCTGCATTGCTTCCCTCAATATTTTTTTTAATTGTTCTATCGATAAGTCTTCTACCAAAACATTTTCATCTATCTCCTCTTCCTCCTCTCCTGCATTGGACGCCATTTTAATTGTCCTGTTAAAATTAATCACTAATAATTCCAGTCTAAAGAGTCTTTTAATTCCCTCTAAAATCTATTAAGTAGCCTCACCCGAGAACGTCACCAAGGTTCCCCTGTAGAAAAATAAACTTACAGAAACAGTCCATCTTCTCCAACATGTTTTCTGGCCACTATATCTTTCCATTCCAAGCGATTCACTTCAGAGTAATTTCACTTTCACTCTTCTTTTCTCACTGATTATAAGCACTCACAATTATTTTTTCTTGAGTTTCTTCTCTTATACTGCTGTAATTATTGTAATCCATTCGTTGTTTGTTTAAAAAGGGTAGCTGTGATTATAAGTACTCACAGTTAGTTTTTCTTGTGTTTCTTCTTTTATACTGCTGTAGTTGTTTTAATCCATTCGTTATTTATTTTAAAAAGTGTGGCTGCGGCTATCTGGAACTTGGCAGCCATGTTCCATCTTGAAAACCCTGTGGTGTCACCATAAGACAGCCGTGACATGACAATTCTTTGTACCAGCCAGGGAGGGAGGCATGCAATTCGATCAAACGCCCTCTTGTGAGGATTCTACCCCAGCCATGTTCCATCCCACACGCCACTCCAGCTTCGGGGGGGAAATTCGTCACCCCCCCCCATCTTGCCAGAATGGAAGGGGCCAAAAAAGAAAGCCCCCTGCTCCAGACCTCTCTCCGGGAGATCTGGTGAAGTCCTCCCGGCAACCGGGAGGCTCCAAATGGAGCGGCAGAGGATCGGGCAGCTCAGAGCGAGCCGAACGCCGACCATCGCTGCGCCATGCTGGCCGGAAGTCCTACAGTCCATCTTTCAAAGCAACCATTTTCTCCAGGGGTACTGGAATAAATGTTTTATATTAGTAAACAAGCAAGCAATCTCCCTAGTCTGGAGATCAACTATAATACTGGGAGATCTCCACCCCTCCTACCTGGAGCTTGGCAACCTAGTGCTACAACATTATACCCCTCCCCTCCCCTCCTCAAACCCTACCATCCCCATGCTACACCCCCAAATCTCCAGGAATTTCCCAGCCCTGAGTTGGCAACCCCACTCCCCACTCAGCAGCCCTTAGTAGGGAAAAATGCAATCCTTTAATGGATTTTCCATTATTATTACAACTGTATAAACCACTGGTTCCCAAAGTGGGCCATACCACCCCCTGGGGGTGCTGGAACGATCCAGGTGGGTGGTAGGAGCCTTGGGTGCAGTTGGGGGGCATTGAATAAAAATAAGGGGGTGGTGGAAGCATAAAGGAAGAAGAGTCCAGAACCTATCTAAAGCAGCCTTTTCCTGCCTTCTTCTGGACTTCCCTGGGATCAGGGAGGCAGGTAGAGTTGGACAGGGGTCCCCACAGCCAATCACAGCCATGTGCATCCTTGTAATGCTGGTGTTGCTGCTGAGCTATTGTGTGGTGGCTACTGCCGGCCCCTGGCTTCAGGACTTCAGCTGCTGCTGCTGCTCTGTGCCTGCCTTGGCCTGCCCGGCTGCGTGGATCGTGGTGGACTCACTACGTAGCCAGTGGGAGAGCTGGAAATGGCCAATACATCAAGAGAATTATATATATATGATAGGTAATACCTGTTCATTCTCGTAACATCTCTTTAGGTTTTGCTCTCCTACTGCACTGTTATAATTTCTGCTGTCTGCATTACTTTATTGCCCTATGGTTTCGTCTCTGTCATGATTGTGGCTTCTCTCCGGGTCAAATGGATGTGCTTAAAAGCACTCTAAGCCCCCCCCCAAGTGCTAATCGGAGGCTTATCTGCTCTGTTTACCTCCTGACAGCACATAGAGGAATGTAAGAAACTTTTCCCTTGCTTGACAAGCTAAGAGTGAATGATTTTATCTTGTTTTGTGATTTTTATATTGCCTGAAAAGTTAGAGAAAGATCCCCTCTACATACATACATACATTCTGCAAACTAAACACCCAGTCTTTACACTTTTTTGGCTATTTTTTGGCTATTTTTGCTTTCTTGATGAAACCAAAAGCTCGGCAAAACTGAAAGCTGAGAAAATCCTTCTCTTTGAATGTAAAGAGAAGTTTCTAGCTTGTTGGCTTGTTGCCTCAAGTAATTTATTGCCTTGTGTAAAGCTAATGGGTGCCGGCAAACGCCGGGCATGCTAGAGAAGAGGGAGGAGAACAACAACATTCCCAGCCAGCAAGCAGAAAAAATTAGCGGATTTTTTCATACCACTTTGAAAAAAGCATCACACTAGTATAAAGAAAGACAGCATCAAGACTGCTTTTAAAATGAAATGCAGATTTGGCCTATGTCTGCCTGTTGTGAACCCCATTCATGCAGCCACAGTCTTTTGTAGCAGGCTCCATAGTCATCAGAACACAGGGAAACAGAAAAGACTCTTGCATTGTTTTGTGAGCAATGTTGTGCACAGTTTTAACCCCCCCCAACAACAAGAGTAGCATTCACTTTGTGCCCTGCAGCTTGAGGATTGATAGCCCTTGTCATCTCAGCCTCCCTGGCATAACTGCAGATATCTAAGTAAAGCACAGCTTTTGTCACTCAGATTCCTCCAGAGGACAATTTGGAATGTAATGCCTGGGAGCAAGGCAGCTGCAATAATGATTGCAGGGCAGATTTAAGCCATGCTTATTGGCAGATGAGTCACTGTGCTGAAGCAGGATCTTCCCAGAAAACAGGTCAGATTGGTGACTTCCATCGTACAGAGGAATTGGTGCTGTCATTGGAGAAAATTGCCTCGTAATGTCAACAAGATTTGTTTGGAGCAGCCTTAAGATACCAGAGAGATATAGAAGTGCAATATACAACAATCAATGTGGTGTAGGGGTTAAAGCAGACAACTTGCCATCCAAGACATTCTGGGGTGGAATATCCCAATGGTAATCCTACCTGTAACTGACATATATCCCCCAGGAAGTGGTTCATCTCCTGTGCAAACATCACTGCAATGAAAGGAACAGCACAAGAGTATTGCCATGCTTCTCCGTAGTTCCCCTTCATTTTTGCAGAGGATCCATAGGTCAGATCCATCTGCCTCTTATCATCTTTAACAGCATTTTCTGTTTGATCAGTTACTAGATCACCTCACCTTGTCTAATTAAAACATACAGAGACACCAGATGGATCAGATCAAGAATACATGGAGTTCAGCCTCTTTCTCCGCGATGGCTATTGCCTGACAGATATTTGGGAAGCCCACAAGCACATCAAAAAAGGCAGTCAGTCAATGGACATCCAGTGGCGTACTGCCTCTGAAAATGGAGGTCCGGTTTAGCCATCATGGCCAACAGCCATTGATGGACCTCTCTTCCATACCTCTGGTATGCAGTATGTTGTGTATTAAGGATGAGTCATCCCTAAACTAGCCCTGGGGGTTGGGTTGAGCTTGCGTCCACAAAACAATAGTTGGTTAGGATCCTAGAATGGACCAATAGAGAAACAATGTAATGTAAATAGCCTATTGTTGGGAGTGGGAGTGTTTGGGGTGTGGTTTTTTGCATGCTTAAAAACCAGGCTTCTGCCTGGGATTTTATCTTCCTTCTCCTTGCTGAAATTACTAAAAAAGTAGAGCTCATCACTGTACTTGGGGTCTGTTCATTCATGGAACCCACTATTTAGCACAGTACAACTCTAAGAATACTTTCCTGGGAGTAAGCCTCATTGAGACGACTTCAATAGGATTCAGAGTAGAATGGCTTAGGACGGCACTGTCGTTGCCTGCTTCCTTGGATGCAGATTTTCCTTTACGTGGCAGGGCAGAGAAATACTAATTTGTGACTTTGCCTGGATGGAATTCCTGCTCAGCAAAAGCAACGGGTAAAGAAAAATCGCAAGTGAACAGAACTGATGTTTGGCATCTCATGGGATAAACTTTTAATGACAGCCCAGCTAATGATATTAAGCAGCAACACTCTCTGCTGTGCACATCTTGGTCTGACCTTATCCCTGACGTTTCCCCCTTTTGACTCCCTTCCTTAAAAACCCTAATAGATTTTCTTTAGCTTGAGGCACAGTAAACCTCTGCTGGTTTGAACTAATGTAGAAATATTAGAAAAAATTGGAGCTGGGAATTCTTTCACTCCCTCCATTCTCCTTGCAGGCTGATTGGAGAGAAATGCCTGACCTAAATCTGCCAGACACCTTCGAAAAAGAAGGATGAAATGGGCAAGGGAGACCGTACCAGTGAGCCACCCAGCTCCGGTGAATAATTATTAAGAGAATGCAAGTGCCGGTAAATTAATCCGGGGGGGAGGGGGGGACCTGAGCAAGTTGTTAGATGATTATACTTTTCCTCTCATATTTCTTTTTGTCTAGATAAATATTCTACATTATAAATAAATATAAGCATGTGAGCTGGGAGTGAGTGAGGGGGTGTGCTACACGGAACAAAATTTCAATCATGAGCACCCCCTGGAGCATCTTTGAAAAATTACAGCATGATGAGATTAATTTTTTGGGGGGGAAAGGAAGGCCAGGGCTAAACAAAACCATTGGTGTGGCTGAATTCTGATTTTTTGGGGGGTTTATCCAGTCAGTATCAATTATAAAATCATGATTTGATTAATGACGGAATGGTTTGCTTATATCTGTAAACTGCATTGAGAACCAAATTTGGCTGAGAGTCCATGGGATGTAAATATCCCACAGATATTAATAATACAAACAATTCCCAGGAACAGATTTTCCCACTGAGCAGAGTTGAAACACTTGGCTGAAGGAAGACTGACAGATATCTATAGTCTAGGAGTCAGTAACTAGCAGCCAATGTGCGGACTCTAATCTGGGAGAACCGGGTTTGATTCCCCACTCCTCCACTTGCCCCTGCTGGATGACCTTGGGCAAGCCATAGTTCTGGCACAGCTATTCTTGAAAAGAGGCAGTTCTCTCAGTTTTAATTACTTTTTGGTGTAAGCAGACAAAAAAACCAGTTTCCCATCTCTCAAGGCAATGTTTCACCCTCATCCAGAATGATAGCACCTGGGTCACTAGATATAATCATATTCCTAATCGATATGCTTTTTTAGTTGGCACAGCTATTCTTGAAAAGGGGCAGTTCTCTCAGTTTTAATTACTTTTTGGTGTAAGCAGACAAAAAAACCAGTTTCCCATCTCTCAAGGCAATGTTTCACCCTCATCCAGAATGATAGCACCTGGGTCACTAGATATAATCATATTCCTAATCGATATGCTTTTTTAGTTGACTCCCAGAGGGTTCCCTGGGTTAGCTCCAAACTCCATGAATGGGTATTCACCTTTGATGTCTTGATGGACAGGCATTCGATAATAGGCTCCAAATTCTCTCCCTGTTAAAAAATGGCTCAAAGTGGATCACAACAAAGCCCATGACCTGTCTAATGTCACATTTTATAACGTTAAGTTCAGGTTTTACAGACTAAAATCTGCCATGTTAACAGGACATTACTCCTGCAAATGGGTTAAGGTTGCCAGATACCCCTGGCAACTGGCAGGGTGCAGGGAGGACTTGCCAGCTACAGGGGAGGCCTGCACCAGAATCTCAGCATGATCTCTGGCAACACAGCAACTCCAGCACACACCAGCAGTGACATCACCATGTTGCTGGTGACACACGAACACTCTGATATTTGGGGGGGGGGGAACTCTTACGATGCCAGCCAACAACGCTGTGATGTCGGTTGAACTATAGTGGGTTCAGACGCATAGAGTGATTAGCTCATGTTTATTAAGTGGTTTCCGCTCCAAAACTAAGACAAACTTGCAGGGTCAGAGCCCTGCTTATATTTGTACCACACACCACACCCAACACACACCCCACTACCAACGACAGGCTATTTACAAGATATTGTTAAGCAACTGGCTATTACTAGAATCCGGGTCAATCTATTGGTCCATTCTAGGATCCTAGCCTTCTATTGTTATGCGTTCAAAGCTCCGCTATTTCGCATGTCTGTTGCAAGTCCGGTTCCATTGCAATACATAACATTGGTGTAGGCCTCCTCTGCTGCCAGTAAGCTGATACCATATGGTGGGCACTGTTGTATTATAGCCTGCTGAGGTCCTCTCCTTCCAAGCCCCAACCTCCACTCCCAAAATCTCCAGGATTTCTCCAACCCAGAGTTGGAAACCTTAAGCCCAGGCTGTCCTCCTCACCACCAGCACCGCAGCCTCAGCCTACCCTGGGTCCTTGCCTGCCTTCTGTCTCTGAACCCTATTTTGCCCTAAAATGCATAGATAAAACAGGTGAGTACTTGCTTCTTTGTAATGACCAATACAATAAAATTAAAACTTTGAAAGTTTAACCTATAAACTCTCTTTCTGACCTAAAGAATGAAGACATGCTAAATCATTAGTTGCTGTAGATTTTCCGGGTTGTGCGGCCATGGTCTTGACATTGTAGAACCTGACGTTTCACCAGTAGCTGTGACTGGCATCCTCAGAGGTATAAGCACAGAAAGATGGAGTACTCTCTGTGTCAAGGTGAGAAGAAAACGGTAGGCAGGTAATTTATATCTACTCCAGAAAGTGGGGTAGGGCTGAGTCATTATCTTGTAGGAGTTCCCCAGGCGATGAACATGCTAATAGAGGAGCTCTCCTGAGGAGGTTCTTTTGTATATGGATTGTTTCCTGAGGAGGTTTCCTGTTTCCTGAGGAGGTTCTTTTGTATGTGGATTGGCTGTTGAAATTCTAATCTAAATGAAATTGATGCTAAATCATTCAAGTTCAGTTACACCATTCTCGTCTCATTTATATCGCACATGTGCACTATTCTTTCTTACTTCAATAGTGAGCTGCTATATTTTAATCGTGGCTGCCAGAATCAAAGGACTTAAGTTCACTGGGTTTGTCCAGCTTAGTTCTCACTATCTTGAAACAGGGTAATTCAGCCAGAGATTGTTTGTGAGAGGCAGCAAACCTGCCCTCAATCATGAAAAAAGTTCATGCATTCTGCCCCCTCAAATTAAATCATGAGGGATAGACTCCACATGCTGATTGGCTGCTATGCATACCCATCATTTTAGCCCACCAGCCCCTGTGCATCATCTCCCTGCTGCATTCCGTGCGCTTATTACTACCACCTGTTCCCACTCACCTCTGTAACACCTCCCACAAGTTTCTTGTAGCTTGAAGACGCTGCCCTTACTCCTTGCAACAGCATACCTATGTACACGTTGGACCACCTGCTCACCCCTGCTCATTTGCATGCTGAAGCCAATTGAGGTCAGTAACAAGCAGGGGGTGGTAACTGAGCATAATCTGTCCAACACCTGTATGATGAACCCCTGTATCTCTCCAACTGTCTGGCAGGTTTTTCCTTCCAAATCTTCAGTTCCCTTCTCTGAGTTGCCCTACAATAGTGTGTATATATTCTTTGTCATAAAAGACTTGACCGCCCCAGCCTATGTTTGAGATTTTTAGTTTAGGCTTTTCCTCCACTCAGGAACTCTGCTGAAAAAACAGGAGCTGTCCAGTTTTCTTTAAACCCTTGAGAAATGGCACTTGAGGCAAATAAACTTTCAAAAACAGAATAAAGATTTTATTAAACAGGCAGGGAATCTGATATATTTAAAAGCCCTAATGTATTGGCACTTTCCAGCTCTCCCATTGGCTGTGCTGTGTGCTCCATCTGCCATTGGCCCATCAACCGCCACTCAACAGTACTCGTGTGCCATTGGCTGGGTGCTGGGTCCACTCCTCTCTCCCACTCATTGCCAGCCTGGCCACTGTTCCCTCTCAGAAAGAACTGCCAAAATGGCTGTCTCTCCTGACAAAGATTCTTCTGCTGCCTGGCTCCTCCAAAACTGGCTGGCTACTGAGGTGGGCCAGTGGGCCATTAAACCATTCTCTTCTCCTCCTGCCATGGGGCTAACTTTTCCCTCAGCGGCTGTTGCTACACAACCAAGCTTGGTTTTGTCAGTAGAAAGGGGGGGGGGAGGTCCTTTCCAGAGATACTTTGGCCTTTGTGGGGAACTCATTGGGGCCAGTCCTGACTAGGGTTGTCAGCTTCAGTTTGGGAAATTCCTGGAGATGTTGTGGTGGGGTTTATGGAAGCCAGAGTTTGGGGAGAGGAGAGGCCTCAGCTGAATAGAATGCCATAGAGTCCCCCCTCCAAATCAGTTGTTTTCTCCAGGGGGAGAGAGACACCTGTTGTCTGGAGTTCAGTTGTGATTCCAGGTGATACCACAGCCAGTGTGTTATAGCAGTTAGCACTTCAGAGCGAGGTCTGCCAGACCCAGGTTCTTCCTATGAAAGCTGAGTGGGTGATTTTGGACCAGTCACAGACTTTCAGCCTAACCTGCCTCACAGGGTTGTTGTGGAGATCAAAAGGGGGGAGAATGATTTGAGCTGCTTTTGTCCCCACTGCGGAGAAAGACCGTACTTTTTTTAGAGAGAGGCTGCAGGGAGGGGGAGGAGATGGAAAGCTGAAGTCAGAGGGGCAGATGAAGTAGACTGATGATTGGCTGGGAAGGAGATAGGGTTGCCAACTCCAGGTTGGGAAATTCCTAAAGATTCAAGGGGTGGAGCCTGGGGAGGATGGGGTTTGAGGAGGCATGGGACCTCAGACAGGTACAATGCCATGCACCTCACCCTCCAAACCAGACATTTCCTCCTGGAGAACCATTGTTGCCAATCCCCAGCTGAGGACTGGAGATCACTTAGAATTATGACTGCTTTTCAAATGGCAGAGATAAGTTGCCCTGGAGATGCCTTGCTGAGGTCACCATAGTGAGCTGACTGATATATATAGAGTAGTCAAAGTTTTGAGATTGCTGAGGGGAAAAGCTTTCTAATATATTCAGAGTTTAATTCTTAGAATATTCAAGAGAGTGTATTTGTAGTTTTGTTTAAAGGCTTTCTATTTCTTTATTTGAGAAGTACTTTGTTCGGTATGTTTCAGCACAACACAGTTCTTATGGATTTTTCTAGATATTACAGGTTTTCCTTTAGATAATTACAGCTTTTCATTAACTACTGAGGTCTCTATGCTCCCCTTTATCACAGATCAGGGTTCTCTTCCCAACCCCTTTCACTGTCAGAGAGTTATTCTTCTTGTCCCTAAGAAGTAATAACTCCTTTTACTATTTAGCTTGTATGGGAGTTCTAACTACCCAGACCTTCTGCCAAATCCTTCTCCAGTATCCTAGGTCTGTATAAGGATGTTCTGCAGCTTTTCTGAGAATCTAAATTTCTGCCTCAGAGTAATCTTAATATCTCTAAGACAATGGGGTTTCTCTTCTTCTTTCTGCAGAAGTACTTTTCTGCCTATTGCCTGTTAGAAAACACTGATTCCCAAATGTCTCTTCCCTCAGAAGCCAAATCCTCTGGCTACTGATCCAGACTTTATAAAGACCAATCAGCAAAAGTCCAATTTGCAAAGACTAATGGTGAAAGACCTCTTTTCTCTCCAGATCAGCTGTTTTGTTTTCTCTCTCATCTGATACTGGCCAATCAGAGAGTGAGCAGAGCAGCCAATCACCTAAACTCTTCTCTCCAGGGAAGATAAACTCTTGAACTCCCTGACTCTCTGATACAAGCAGTATCTTAAAAGGCCTACTTTTCTGTGCAATCCATCACAACCTGTCAAAGAGAGGTTCAAGTGTGGTACAATACACACTTTCATTGAACAGTTCCAAAAAGCTGAAAGCAAGTCAGATTATTAGGGCTGATAACACTTGTTTGGCCACTGCACTGACAGACCACAGAGTCACAGGTAGAGTCACTACATGAAACATGCAAAAAACACATTGCTGAACAAGTTCACAGTATAATGAATTAACAATGAAGATACTGCTTTAATTGTTGTTTTGTTTCAACAGCTGAATACATCAAGAGACCAAAGTCTCAGCACAAGCAGGACGAACTTTCCCAGGCTTGACTGTCCGTTTCGACCTTGCGTCTTTATCAAACGTCAGTTTGTAGTTTGTTTTCAGTACATGGTTTTCAACAATATGTGCATAGTTTCAAAGGTGGCTACTTCAAGCTCTCATAGTCAACAATTCCTTTCTGGATAATTGCTGGGTCCTATCTACCTTTGTTGTAAGAGTCACTACATGGACAAAAACTGTCTGTTCAGGAGCTTGCAGTGGTGCAGGAACTAAGACACCTAGAGGGTTGCAATCCCACAAAAGAGAACAGGCATAGAGTGAATTTGGGAAGGTTTTCCACACTACAAGTCAATCTGAACCAATGTTCCCTCTAAGCTGAGTTAGTGTGAGCTAGCTCAGAGTTTTTTAGCCTCCAGCTCACACATTTTTGTCCTGGCTCAGGAAGGAGGGCTCCAGAGCAAACTAATTTATGCAGCAGCCAAATCGCTTGCTCACAACTTTAATGCCAGTAGCTCACAAAGGAAAATTTTTGCTCACAAGACTCCACAGCTTAGAGGGAACATTGATCTGAACCTAGGCTGAACTTTCCAAATGATCCCTTCTCTGGAGAAGATATAGTGCATGGAAATCTGGTAGCAGCTACCACTCTTACAGTGCACTCCCGCTCCAGTCTAAGTCCACTGATTTCTTCTGAGCAAGGAAAGCACTGGCTCTGAGCTCATTTTTGAGATGCATGATTGTAGTCAGGATGCTTGTTGCAGCCTATGGCGGCCATCTTTTCAGCTCATCCCCGCTCTTCAGGTCACCTGGACATCCACCTGACTACCAGACTATGGGCAAAGGAGGAGGGTAAATATTGTTGTGGGCACTGGAGCAGGGCCATCGCCACTATCATCACTACCCTGAGCTCTGTGCTAGCCTGAAGATTAGCCCAACATGGATGAGGGAGGGTGGTCAGCACTTTCGTCTTGTTTCTCCTCTTTATTGTGTTGTGTTCTTATGTACTCTTTATTTTACTGCAATAGTGTTTAATGTGTTGTTACCTGCTGTGGGTCCCACTTTCGGTGTAAGAGAAAGGGAGGGTATAAACATTTCCAGTAAACGAATAGTCCTTTGGTCATATGTTCCCATGCTTTGAGACATAGGCCACATTCTGTTTCTCCATGACCAACACAAGCACAGCTTGTTCTGTGCTTGTATCTTTCCTCCCATCCATTCCATTCTTCCTCCCCTCATATAGGAGGAGGAGGAGGAGGAGAAGGAGGATAATGGATTTATACCCCGCCCTTCACTTGGAGTCTCAGAGCGGCTTACAAACTCCTTTCCCTTCCCTATTGGGTGCAGTTAATAAGAAGCCTGGAGACCGACTGGAGGTGAAAAGGCAAAAGTTTATAGTGCAATAATGGTTATTATATACAGAGAATATACAGACTGTCGTGCAGCATAACATACCTCAGTCAGAGAGAGCTATGTCTCCCCCAAGTGGCTTATGAAGCCCAAACAATATATACATCAACCAGCCAATGAACAACAGGGCACACTGATTACCCACTCCTAATTACCACAAGGAGTAGCACCTGCTTGTTTAACACCTGGCACTTAGTCACTTAGCCATTTAGTCTGACAGCTAAGACTTACATCTTAGATCTTCCTGATCTATACATGTGCTGTAACAGCTTGTTACCTCATTACATACATACATATCTCAATATTCCCCTCCCCACAACAGACACCCTGTGTGGTGGGTGTGGCTGAGAGAGCTCTTGACAGAAACTGCTCTTTTTCCAGGACAGCTGTGCCAGAGCTTGCGACTGACCCAAGGTCACACCAGCAGGTGCAAGTGGAGGAGTGGGGAATCAAACCCGGTTCTCCCAGATCATAGTCCGCACACTTAACCACGACACCAAACTGGCTCAGAAAGTAACTGAAGCCTTCTTGAGTGTACCAACTCCCATTTGTAGTGAGGTCCAAATACAAATGCCTAGGCAAACTGGAGTTGGTTTCTTCCCCATAAACCAGGATGCTAAAGCTAAGGTCTGTGTGGAGGAAATAAACTCCCATTTGCCCAAGTGCCTATGTTTGAATGTCATAGCAAGTAGAACTTTGACTAAGACCTTCCCAAGGTAGGAAAATTTCAATAATGCTGTGTACATAAGGGGAAGAAGGAGGGTGAGTAGAGAGAGCATAAGATCGAGCTGTATGCATGCCCATCTTGGATAAACAGAGGGGGCGATAGAACAGAAATGGGGCGGAGAAAGTAGATGGAGAGAGCTTTTTTCTCCCATAATACTAGAACTCAACGGCTTCCAGTGATGCTGATGAGCATTAGTTTCAGAATTAACAAAAGGACCATCTCTATGGGACCGTCTCTCCCCATATGTGCTCCTAAGAGCCTTGCACTCTGCTGAGAAGAACCACCTAGTAGTCCTTGGCCTGAAGGATGTCCGCCTTGCCTCAACCAGGGCCAGGGCCTTCTCCACCCTGGCCCCTGCCTGGTGGAACATGCTCCCAGTTGAGATCAGGGCCCTGCAGGATTTATTAAAATTCTGCAGGGCCTGCAAAACAGAGCTGTTCCACCAGACTTTTGGCTGAGGCAGCAGATATCAAAATGAAATTGGCCTTCCTTGCTAACTTGACCAGTCTGCTCAATTGGCCTCATCTGGCTAGGGTACTGCTTATATCAACATGATATCATTATCAGTTGACTCGCATTAACTGGAGAAAACGTGCCCTCCCTGACATTGCTGCAGAATGCACTGGAGTTGGGAAATGTCTAGCTGTCATCAGATATTATTTTAACTAATTAATTTACCCAGGGGTCATTTCGTAGCTCATTAGCATAACTCATTAGCATAACTTATTTGCATATACCCCACCCCCTGACATCACCAGACGTGTGTCAGAAGGCAACACCCACCACTCAGACCTCACTGGACTGTTTTGGATTGCTAGCTATTGGGGGGGGGGAGAACGTGCAGATCTGTCCTCACAGAGGAGGGGGGGCTTGTAC
This sequence comes from Gekko japonicus, assembly GCF_001447785.1. NCBI lineage: Eukaryota > Metazoa > Chordata > Lepidosauria > Squamata > Gekkonidae > Gekko > Gekko japonicus. Next base: position 99,040 of record NW_015164283.1, read on the forward strand.
CTGAATAAAACTTGTCCTTAAAGGTGCCACTGGACTGTTTGGGGCCGGGGGGCCGGGGGGGGCTCTACAACTTACCTGGCTGCTTTTTGCTCTGACTGAGGGCTGCTGGGAGCAGGGCGTGGGGCTTGTTGCATGTGCCCGCCCCCTGGGCTCTTTACTGCCGGAGCTCCACTCCTGTGCAT
>NW_015164283.1:99233-100156 GCF_001447785.1 Gekko japonicus
CATTCCTGCAGGAAATGACCCCTGAATTTACCTATAGGAAATGACTGATGTTTTTATGGATTGTTATTTATTGTTTTATCATGTTTTGTGAGCTGCTTTGATCCTGCTGGCAGGATAGAACAGGATATAAAATAGATAGATAGATAGATAGATAGATAGATAGATAGATAGATAGATAGATAGATAGATAGATAGATAGATAGATAGATGATAGATGATAGATAGATAGATAGATAGATAGATAGATAGATAGATAGATAGATAAGGATGGACTTCTTCACTCAGTGAGTTATGAACAGGGCAATCCTCTGCAGAGTTACTCTGGTCTACGGCCATTAAAATAGCATTAGCTGGTGCAGCTCTGTATAGGATTGCACTGTCAGTTGTGGAATTCACTATGCTCACTAGCATAGATATCTTTAAAAGGGCGTTAGACAAATGCGTGGAGGATAGGTCCATCAATGGCTAGTAGTCATGGTAACCAAAGGGAACCTACTCGTTCAGAGGAAGTAAACCTCGGAATACCAGTGCCAGGGGGCAACACCAGGGGATAACCTTGGCCTCTATGCTCTTGTTGTTGTTCCTCCAGGGCAACTGGTTGGCCACTGTGAGAAACAGGATGCTGGACTTGAAAGACCGCTGGTCTGACCCAGCTGTGCTGTTCTTTTATTCTTACATTCTTATGTTTCTTACATCTGAATGAGGTCACACAGTAGTTTTTAAAAACAGAATGACATTGGCTTCATTTCCAGTGGTGTGTACAGTCATTTCATTTGTTCTACAATTGTTACCGGTCACATAGGCTTTTGAAGCACCACAAAAGCCTGTAAAAACTGACAGTGGTATGACTGTGAACATCACAGGTAAATGATTCTTTATCATACCCCCTTCTACTCTTTGAAAATTTTATTTTCAGTCTCCAG